>NC_092089.1:39637282-39799782 GCF_045679555.1 Salvelinus alpinus | reverse complement strand
TTTTTTACATGTAGCCTGTAGTAACATGAGCTAATGAAAATGCTATTGTGCTATTTGAAATCAAATAAAAATAGTATTCTAAAGTTACCCTAGGCCTTCATAAACACAAATAAATGATTATATTTGCGATAGCATATATGAAATGTATTAATTGCACTGTTAGAATGTTGCTCATTAGCTTGAAGGGGGGGGGGGGGGGGGGGGGGTCTTTTGAGGCCCAAGGGTTCTCGTGTTAATCTGTCTTTTTGTACTCCCTGGTGTTTTCTCAATCCTCATCTGTACATTTTTGTTCAGATCCATCGATCCATTCATTATTCAGATCCATTCATTATCCCTCTTTTCTTCTTTCCTGTGTAAATAGGCCTCTCCTGGAGCAGCAGCGTCTATGTACAGTGCATTCGGAAAGTATTCAACCTCAACCTTTCCACATTTTGTTACGTTACAGCCTTATTAAAAAACGGATTAAATATTTTTTTTGTTCATCAATCTACACACAATACCCCATAATGACAAAGTGAAAACAGGTTTTTAGACATTTTTGCAAATACATTAAAAATAAAAACAGAAATACCTTATTTACATAAGTATTCGGACCCTTTGCTATGAGACTCAAAATTAAGCTCAGGTGCATCCTGTTTACATTGATCATCCTTGGGGCGTTTCTACAACTTGATTGGAGTCCACCTGTGGTAAATTCAGTTGATTGGACATGATTTGGAAAGGCACACACCTGTCTATATAAGGTCCCACAGTTGACCGTGCATGTCAGAGCATGCATAGTCAAAACCAAGCCAAGAGTGTGTGTGTGTGTGTGTGTGTGTGTGTGTGTGTGTGTGTGTGTGTGTGTGTGTGTGTGTGTGTGTGTGTGTGTGTGTGTGTGTGTGTGTGTGTGTGTGTGTGTGTGTGTGTGTGTGTGTGTGTGTGTGTGTGTGTGTGTGTGTGTGTATGTATGTATGTATGTATGTATGTATGTGTGTGCATGTGTATGCATGTGTCTGTGTGTAAAACAATATTCCCCCTCTGCTCTCAGACACACAGGAGTCTAAATTCTAACTGTGTTTACATCGGAGTGGATCTGATGTGGTTGAGGCTCACCCTGACAGAACACGCCACGACCCGGGTGCAGGAAGAAGGTCGAGAGCAGAGAACAGGCTGGCCTCAACACAGAACCCAAGAGCTGCCGGGGAAATTCCACCTGAGCAACCAACGACTCAACTACTCAACAACATGGCTGCTCTGTTTTCACCACAGGTGCTCCAGCTGTGTGAAGCCTGAAACTTACACCAGACATGATATCCAAGGCATATACTGTCTGTAGGCTATATTGTGTGAGAGTGAATAGCTGGCCTGTAGTGCATACTGTACGTGAAGTCTGAACTTTTACCAGACATGCTTCTTAAGACTATTAAGTGACATCAGAGATTCTGGAGGCTGGCTAGTCTACTCTATTGTGAGAGTGAACAGCGCAGCTGAGGTGAGTGGAGGACAAATCCAATTTGAGTTTTAATTTAATTGCAGCTTGAGATCAGGGTGAATGTATCAAAGAAGGCACAAAGGAGAGAGAAGCAACGTCTGAATGAGCAGGGCTGCAGAATGTGGAGAGAAATTCAATGGGTTGAGTTGATGATTGAATGGTTCAATCAGTTGGTGCTCGATTGTTTAGGTCTACATTCTAATGGGAGAATACATGCCTCCTTGACCTGCATGGTCCATCACTAGTCAATCACACGTTCCAAAGACGGGCATGTAACCTTACAAACATCATGGTACTGGCAATCTACTCCTATAGTCAAAAGTAGTGCACTATATAGGGAATAGGGTAGCTATCGAGATACATCCCATGTTGGATTTGATTAATTACTTGAGGCATGTTAGATGAGGCATGTCGAAGCTTCCTTTTCTGAAAGTTAAAGGAGAATCCAGCTAATGGATTTAGAGTGTCAGTGGCATGTGAACATTCACAGCCAAGATAATTGCTGAGCAAATATTCCCCAGACCCAGATAATCCATGTAAATTCTCCCTCCCTTTCTCGCTGTTTTATGATGATAATTCCCCTCAGAGATGGGGAGAAAGCAGAGTGAAATTACTTTCTCTAAAGTAATCTCTCTTTCTCTCTCTATTCAGCATGTCTGCATATTTAGCAGCTCACTGCAAAGTAACCCCCATCTTTTGGGTGGTTTTCTGGACCTAATCTGTTAAATTCCTAGACCAAACTAATCCTCAAACAGCATGTCGGAAGAGAAAGGCAAACAAGCCCTGCTGATACTGAGTTGACAGTCTGATCTGGACTAGGCAGTCTCTCCTTAGACTGAACACAGACAGTAGCCTCATTTAGGAGGAGTGATTCTCATATCACTGATTAGCTTGCTCAATAACTACAGTAGTAGGCTATAACTGACTATTAACCAACTATTATACCTTTGCTTCTTCAAGCAGATATCAATGTCACTCTGTTAGCTACATCAGGGCCAATGCTAATGGAATAGACTAGAGGCAGATGCAGACTTTGTTATTGTGTTATATTACACACGTCCTTGTAGCAACAGGCATGCCTTGTTGAGTGAACTTTGATCACTAAACACAGACAGTTTATAACCGTGTAACCTGAATGTCTGTCTGCTGGCACTGGTGGTGAGATTTAGTTTAGCCTGTCTCCCCTACAACTATATGTCATGTGGGATGATCATTGACAGGGATGTATCATACTGAGGTGGACATGATGTGGGTTGTGGTTGCAGAGATCAGATGAATGCTCTCCATCGTTCCAAAAAAGGCTGTTTGGTATCACATTCACTGCTGATAATGAACACTCTTTACTATGGTGTGCACTGTAAAAGTAAATTATGGTGATGAGGAGGAGGACGATGAAGATGGGGAAGATAAGGAGGAGGAAGAGGATGAGGCGGGAGTTATTGAATCATAGACTGCATTATGACTGTAAACTATGATCATCTAAAATGTTGTTACAACACTATTATTTCACAGTTATTACTATAAACATGTCATCCAAGTTGCAAGTAGCTGTAAAACTGAGGTCAGGACACATTTGGTCCACACTGGTGAGTAACAGGTGTAAAACACATTTAGACAGAGTTCAGTGAATAAAACTGAGATTCAACACTACACAGACACAAGTTGCTTGTTGCATGTTGTTACCGTATTGTCAGCCAGTCTCTTACCTCCAAAAAGGTGAGGCGAAAGGTGTGCTGGTAATGATCCAATCAACAACCGGGGACCCCCTTGCCCCCCGCTGGACCTGTCCCTCTCTGCCTCCTCCGGGGTGCTGCTACCAGACTCCTGTGAGCTGTAGGCTCCACTGTTGTTGGGGATGTTGATGCCTGACTGGGGTCTTAGCCCTGACCCTCCAGAACTGCCTCCCACGGACCTCGTCCTGGGGCCAATGTGTTGACTGGAGGTCGCTGTGGTTCCCGAGGCCCCGTGAGCCGACTGGCCGTACGCGTGATAGCTCATTGCCATGGCTGCAGTCCTACCGTTCCCATTGCTGGTAGTAGAGGTGCTCGAAGGGAGATCCGAGCCAGAGTAAGCCCTGGTCCGCCCGTTAGCGGCTGGGCTGCTCTGCTTAGCCCCCATGTCGGTCGCTGGTGCCAACACACGTCGACAGATTTACCCTGAATTATTAAAGGGCTCGTGCAGCACGGTGGCGGTCAGTGAGTGTGCCACATTTAAAACGCAAAGGGACACAAGTACACGACCACCCAGTCCAGGATAGTGTTTAAAAGAAAAATACCAAAAGTGGAAATTATACGTCGTTACGACCCCAATGACAGGTTGAAAATGTCAATGAATAAAAGTAACTGACAGCGATGCAAAACAACGGGTTGGAAAGCTGTCCTTACGGTGCGCTAAAAACAAAGTAAAATCGCTTGACATTAAAACTTTGCGTAAGTAGTTGTTGCCATTTTGCAGTTATCGAATCTTTCCTCGTCCCGGTTGCTTGTTTTGGATTAATATGTTTTGACTGTTGTTTTCTGAATAATGACAGTCCGCCATATGTCCTCTCTATCATACGAAAGTGAAGAGCCACGCTCCCCACGCTTCCTTGTTAGCCGACCGCAGGCAGTCACAGTGAAACTATTATAATGTAGGAGGAAGTGATGGAGGGAAGTGGATGACAGAAACAGCAGAGCAGAAACGACAATAGCGGGGACGGGGCTCCGTGCGCACAGCACTGAGCACTGACTTGGTTGCCGAGTGAGTCGAGTTTGGAGGCGGATCCTCTGTCTTTGTGCGTCAGGTTACGTCAGCACCAGCAGAGCACAAGCCAAGCGACATCAATAACAAGAGCAAGCCTCAGGAGTGGCAAGTCTGGGCAATAGGATCAAGGACAGTGGGAAAGGACTGAGGATACTTTTAGTACCTGTTAAATTATACGCATTTGTTGTTGGAAACGAGCCACAAATAGATCTAGGCTAACCTGCAAACTCAGTTATGGTTCATGTCCCTCTTATAAAACACAATAAACCATAGACTCTAGGAATAAACTGATAAACTACAGTTTCAAGAATCCATTCACATGCAGGACATTCAATTATTTTTGGTGACATTTATTGCATAAGCCTACAGCCATACTTATCTAGAATAGTAGGTCAGATGTAACCCAGTTAAGACATGACTCTCATGTAACCTACAAAGGGTTAATCCAGGATCAAAATAACCTATGCCACAACATTTTGCATATCATTGTCTGGAACATGTAAAACATTATGCAATGTTTCAATTTGTTGATGATGTCACAATGACGATGATGATGTCACATATTTTTTGTTGATTCATATTTGGGTCTATTCAATTAAGTACACACACAACCATTTTTTTTAAAGACAATACACATAATCAACATTATTGCATGCACATATTTTAAAAACGAAAATCCCAGTGTCTACATGCATAGAGAATGGTGCAATATATTTATTAAGCACATCGACAGATTTTTCACATAGTCGGCTCGGGGATTCAAACCAGTGAAACATATCAGTGTGCTCTCTCTCTCTCTCTGTCAGTATTCTCTCCATATTATCAGCAATAGCAGCGTTCAGATAGCAATACAGTCAGTGATACATTTGAATAAAGCAGAGAGAATTGCCATATTTAGGGCTAGGCACCTGTTGACAAAATTTCTGGTGAAATTGGAGGGCGCGCAATTCAAATAAATAATCGTAAAAATTATGGATATTAAACATCTAGGTACATACAGGTCTTATTTACAATAGGCTTTACAGTGAAAGCATGCCATGCGATTGAGGACGGCGTCCCACATCAACATATTTTTCAACCAGCACAGGCTTCATAAAATCACAAATAGCGATTAATAAATCACTTACTTTTTGAAAATCTTCCTCTGATTTGCAATCCAAAGGGTCCCAGCTACAACATACATGGTCGTTTTGTTAGATAAAATCCTTCTTTATATCCCAAAAAGTCTGTTTAGTTGGCGCCATCGATTTGAGTTCAACATACAGAGAAAGGAATCCAAAAAGCTACTGCTAGACTTTGTTAAAACAAGTCAAACTACATTTCTATTTAATCCTCAGGTACCCTAAAAATGTAATTAAACTATAATATTTCATACGGAAAGAAGTATGTTCAATAGAAAGGTCAAATTATCAAATGCGCGTCCTCTTCGTCGCGCGCCCACAGATTGATTTCCAACTGTGACTCCCAGTACCAAAACTCAAAATTCTTCCTCGTTTTGGAAGAAACAAGCCTGAAACCTTGAACAAAGACCGTTGACATCTAGTGGAAGCCATAGGAATTGCAATCTGGGAGCTGGAATTGCATAGGACCCGTAGCTATCCATTGTAAGAGCATGGGATCTCCAAAAAAAAGAAAATTCTGGTTGGTTTTTCTTTGGATTTTCTCCTAACATATCAATTGTCTTATAGTCTCATACATTATTTTATCATTGATACAAACTTCAAAGTTTTTTCTATCCAATGGTACAAATTATATGCATATCCTGGCTTCTGGGCCTGGGTAACAGGCAGTTTACTTTGGGCATGTCAGTCAGGCGGAAATTCTGAAAAAATGACCCTAGCCCTAACAAGCTGAAATTCATTCAATACCTCATGAAGCTGGTTGAGAGAATGCCAAGAATGTGCAAAGCTGTCATCAAGGCAAAGGGTGGATAAAATATATTTGGATTTGTTTAACACTTATTTCATAGTTTTGATGTCTTCACTATTATTCTACAATGTAGAAAAGAAAAAAAAAGAAAGAAAAACCCTTGAATGAGTAGGTGTGTCCAAACTATTGACTGGTACTGTATATTTACTGGGATGCGACCCTGCTCTGAACACTACATTCATTCTTTAATTCACAATTTTGAATCAGTAATTATTTGTATTTTTTTTACATTACCTTTTCGCTTTATAAAATAAATATTATGAGACATAATTTGAGACATTCTCTACATAGAAACATTGTACTTTTCTTTCTCAAATCGTTTGAAATTGGACTACATGATCTTATGCTAGAGACATACTCTTGTGTTTATCATTCAATAAATCACATTTGAATGGAGAGCTTATACCTATGGAACATGCCATGAATGCTGAAACTAGCTCTCACAGTCAGTTTCTCAAACGTCAAATTTCAAAGTTGTTGCAAATGTCAAATTTCAAAGTGTTTTAGGTTAAGTTAAGACATTGACTCCGAAATCTTAAATTTTGGCATTAACATCGAATGGTTAAGGTAAGGGTTAAGGTTTAGGATAGGCTTAAAACAAATCTCAAAAACAACATTCTATGGCTTTCTTACGCCTATTGATCATCCTCGTCCACAACGCCATAGCAAAACCAAATCTAAACTCAACAAAAAAAGAAACATCCCTTTTTCAGGACCCTGTCTTTCAAAGATAGTTCATAAAAATCGAAATAACTTCACAGATCTTCATTGTAAAGGGTTTAAACACTGTTTCCGATGCTTGTTCAATGAACCATAAACAATTAATGAACATGCACCTGTGGAACGGTCGTTAAGACACTAACAGCTTACAGATGGTAGGCAATTAAGGTCACAGTTATGAAAACTTAGGACACTAAAGAGGCCTTTCTACTGACTCTGGAAAACACCAAAAGAAAGATGCCCAGGATCCCTGCTCATCTACTAGAACGTGCCTTAGGCATGCTGCAAGGAGGCATGAGGACTGCAGATGTGGCCAGGGCAATAAATTGAGATGCCTAAGACAGCGCTACAGGGAGACAGGACGGACAACTGATCGTCCTCGCAGTGGCAGACCACGTGTAACAATACCTGCACAGGATCGGTACATCCGAACATCACACCTGCGGGACAGGTACAGGATGGTAACAACAACTGCCCGAGTTACACCAGGAACGCACAATCCCTCCATCAATGCCCAGACTGTCCGCAATAGACTGAGAGAGGATGGACTGAGGGCTTGTTGGCCTGTTGTAAGGCAGGTCCTCACCAGACAACTTCGCATATGGGCACAAGCCCACCGTCGCTGGACCAGACAGGACTGGCAAAAAGTGCTCTTCACTGATGAGTCACGGTTTTGTCTCACCAGGGGTGATGGTTGGATTTGCGTTTATCGTCGAAGGAATGAGTGTTACACCGAGGCCTGTACTCTGGAGCGGGATCGATTTGGAGGTGAAGGGTCCGTCATGGTCTGGGGTGGTGTGTCACAGCATCATCAGACTGAGCTTGTTGTCATTGCAGGAAATCTCAACACTGTGCGTTACAGGGAAGACATCCTAATCCCTCATGTGGTACCCTCCTTCAGGCTCATCCTGACATGACCCCCCAGCATGATAATGCCACCAGCCATACAGCCATAATGTCAGTGTTCTGCCATGGCCAGCGAAGAGCCCGGATCTCAATCCCATTGAGCATGTCTGGGACCTTTTGGATCGGAATGTGAGGGCTAGGGCCATTCCCGCCAGAAATGTCCGGGAACTTGCAGGTGCCTTGGTGGAAGAGTGGGGTAACATTTCACAGCAAGAACTGGCAAATCTGGTGCAGTCCATGAGGAGGAGATGCACTGCAGTACGTAATGCAGCTGGTGGCCACACCAGATATTGACTGTTACTTTTGATTTTGACCCCCCCTTTGTTCAGGGACACATTATTCCATTTCTGTTAATCACATGTCTGTGGAACTTGTTCAGTTTATGTCTCAGTTGTTGAATCTTGTTATGTTCATACAAACATTTACACATGTTAAGTTTACTGAAAATTAACGCAGTTGACAGTGAGAGGACGTTTCTTTTTTTGTTGAGTTTACTTGAAGGTAACAGCGCTCACTGTTGCCTCTACTGGCCAATTTCCACATCATCTCCTGACGTCCTCAGACATGGATGGCTGGGATTAAGACAGCCTCAGACAATCACTCGATCACAGACGTAGCATTTATATGTTTGTGAGTGTGCTTTTGTTTGTGTCTACATGTGTGTGTGTGGATTTTTGTTTGTGTGTGCATGCATGTTTGAGTTGTGCATTGAAGTACATATAAGTGTGGTTAATCTTCGACCACATTTTCTCCCTCTGCTGAGAGCTGTATGACTTGCTGGCCTGCTGGCTTGCTTGTCTGCTGGCCAAAGACACTGGGCCTGGTTGGGTTGGAAGCCTGCTTAACCCTAATCCCCAGTCTAATGCCGTTATGGCGACCAACAACACTGATGTACGATGGGAAAAATACATTTACATTTTAGTTATTTAGCAGATGCTCTTATCAAGAGCGACTTACAGTCATAGTAAGTACATTTTTCCTTCATAAAGTAGCTATCAGCAAAGTTGCCGCAAGTAAGGGTCTTGTACATGTAGGCTACTGTGGCTGTATGCCTTGGTTTAGCCAACTGACTACATGTACAATTAGACACATACAGTGCATTCGGAAAGTATTCAGACCACTTGACTTTTTCCACATTTTATTGCGTTACATTCTTATTCTAAAATGGATTAAATAACTACAAATCTTCATCAATCTACACACAATACCCCATAATGACAAAGTGAAAACAGGTTTTTCGACATTTTTGAAAATGCATTAAAAATAAAAACAGAAATACTTTATTTACATAAGTAATCAGACCTTTTGCTATGAGACTCAAAATTAAGCTCAGGTGCATCCTGTTTCCATTGATCATCCTTGAGATTTTTCTACAACTTGATTGGAGTCCACCTGTGGTAAATTCAATTG
Organism: Salvelinus alpinus; assembly: GCF_045679555.1. NCBI lineage: Eukaryota > Metazoa > Chordata > Actinopteri > Salmoniformes > Salmonidae > Salvelinus > Salvelinus alpinus. The sequence goes on along the minus strand of NC_092089.1, from coordinate 39,790,601 downwards.
ATTGGACATGATTTGGAAAGGCACACAGCTGTCTATATAAGGTCTCACAGTTGACAGTGGATGTCAGAGCAAAAACCAAGCCATGAGGTTGAAAGAATTGTCCGTAGAGTTCCGAGACAGGATTGTGTCGAGGTAGAGATCTGTACCTCGTACAAAAAAAAATCTGCCGCATTGAAGGTCCCCAAGAACACAGTGGCCTCCATCACTCTTAAATGGAAGAAGTTTGGAACCACCAAGACTCTTCCTAGAGCTGGCCGACCGGCCAAATTGAGCAATCGGGGGAGAAGGGCCTTGGTCAGGGAGGTGACCAAGAACCCGATAGTCACTCTGACAGAGCTTTAAAGTTCCTCTGTGGAGATGGGAGAACCTTCCAGAAGGACAACCATCTCTGCAGCACTCCACCAAACAGGCCTTTACGGTAGAGTGGCCAGACGGAAGCCACTCCTCAGTAAAAGGCACATGACAGCCCGCTTGGAGTTTGCCAAAAGGCACCTAAAGGTCTCAGACCATGAGAAACAAGATTCTCTGGTCTGATAAAACCAAGATTGAACTCTTTTGCCTGAATGCAAAGCGTCACGTCTGGAGAAAACCTGGTACCATCCCTACGATGAAGCATGGTGGTGGCAGCATCATGCTGTGGGGATGTTTTTCAGCGGCAGGGACTGGGAGACTAGGATAGAGGGAAAGATGAACGGGGCAAAGTACGGAGAGATCCTTGATGAAAACCTGCTCCAGGGTGCTCAGGAACTCAGACTGGGGCGAAAGTTCACCTTCCAACAGGACAACGACCCTAAGCACACAGCTAAGACAATGCATGAGTGGCTTCAGGACAGGTCTCTGAATGTCCATAAGTGGCCCAGCCAGAGCCCGGACTTGAACCAAATCTAACATCTCTGGAGAGACCTGAAAATAGCTGTGCAGCGACGCTCCCCATCCAACCTTACAGAGCGTGAGAGATTCTGCAGAGAAGAATGGGAGAAACTCCCCAAATACAGGTGTGCCAAGCTTGTAGCGTCATACCAAAGAAGACTTGAGGCTGGATTTGCTGCCAAAGGTGCTTCAACAATGTCCTGAGTAAAGGGTCTGAATAATTATGTAAATGTGATATTTCAGTTTACATTTTTTAAATAAATTTGCTATAATTTCAAAAAACCTGTTTTACCTTTGTCATTATGGGGTATTGTGTGTAGATTTATGAGGGAAAATAACAATTTTACAATAAGGCTGTAACGTAACAAAATGTGGAAAATGTCAAGGGGCCTGAATACATTCCGAATGCACTGTACCTCTGCAGTCGTGGTTACAGTTAATGATGAGTTTGCTGATGAGTTAGACATTAACTGAAACAGATTTAATGTAGCTTATCATTGGACATTTTTGGGAAGGAATTTGTTGCACCCCGAATGGCACCCTATTCTCTATAGTACACTACTTTGACCAGGGCCCTAGTGCACTATGTAGGGAATAGAATGTAATTTGGGACACATCCATTAAATACAGTGAAGGAGAACCTCTCCTCAGCATTGACACTCAACCATGAACTAACTGTACAGTAAGTCCTCACATTTCCTTATCTAAAACAGGCTGATAGTCTCCTTCTCCCTCTCTCCGAGCTGAAGGCGCATTCCTCTTAGCTGTTGTGGAGGAAATTCCTCGAATTGCAGCAGTTGCATTCCACCATTCAGCAATCAAACGCCTTCACAGGAGAATATTCTGCCTGCCTCAGAGACAGAGAGAGAGAGACATAGAGAGAAAGAGATAGAGAGAAGAAGAGGAAGGAGAAAAGAAGCAGAGCTCTCATTCCGCAAAGTCTCTGTCTTTATATAGACCAATATAAATCATGTTCTGACCTAAGTACAGCATGGTGAGCAGTTAGCTGGCTAATGAATATACTAATTCTTATCCCGCCTCTTCCCGTCTCAGAATAGCCCTCTCTACCTGTCAATCAATCGATGGTCATGCTGCAGGATTTCCACGGTAACCCTCTGTCATTATGTTCAACGTTGTGATCAGAGCGAGAGGGAGGGAGGTCACTCAGAGCTCAGTTACCCAGACAATCAGCTCATTGATATTCAGAATCTCAAAGTGGCAAAGTCAACAACTCTCACTGGGTTTTGTATAGTGAGATCCAAATCAGTGTCACTTTAAATAGTGTTACTTTATACATATAGTGTGCACTTATGTACGTCTATGCATGCATAAAGTTCATGGGCATACAGAATGCATGACAGACAATCTCATTTCACCAGAAAACCTCCATAGGGCTGTTTTGTCTGAGAGACATGCAGCAGAAGTTGCATCAGAACCCTATAGATTCATTCTGAGACATACATCAGAGCCATACAGATCCATTCTGAGACATACATCAGAGCCATACAGATCCATTCTGAGACATACAGCAGAGCCATACACATCCATTCTGAGACATACAGCAGAGCCATACAGATCCATTCTGAGACATACAGCAGAGCCATACAGATCCATTCTGAGACATACATCAGAGCCATACAGATCCATTCTGAGACATACATCAGAGCCATACAGATCCATTCTGAGACATACAGCAGAGCCATACAGATCCATTCTGAGACATACAGCAGAGCCATACAGATCCATTCTGAGACATACATCAGAGCCATACAGATCCATTCTGAGACATACATCAGAGCCATACAGATCCATTCTGAGACATACAGCAGAGCCATACAGATCCATTCTGAGACATACAGCAGAGCCATACAGATCCATTCTGAGACATACAGCAGAGCCATACAGATCCATTCTGAGACATACATCAGAGCCATACAGATCCATTCTGAGACATACATCAGAGCCATACAGATCCATTCTGAGACATACAGCAGAGCCATACAGATCCATTCTGAGACACAAAAGAACCATATTTTAAATGTTTTTATTTTATTTAACCTTTATTTAACTAAGCAAGACAGTTAAGAATAAAGTATTATTTACAATGACGGCCTACACCATAGATCCATTCTGAGACACATCAGAACATATAGATCCATTTTGAGACACATCAGAACATATAGATCCATTCTGAGACACATCAGAACCCTATAGATCCATTCTGAGACATACATCAGAGCATATAGATCCATTCTGAGACACATCAGAACATATAGATCTATTCAGAGACACATCAGAACATATAGATCCATTCTGAGACACATCAGAACCCTATAGATCCATTCTGAGACATACATCAGAGCATATAGATCCATTCTGAGACACATCAGAACATATAGATCCATTCTGAGACACATCAGAACCCCACAGATCCATTCTGAGACATACATCAGAGCATATAGATCTATTCAGAGACACATCAGAACCCTATAGATCTATTCAGAGACACATCAGAACCCTATAGATCCATTCTGAGACACATCAGAACCCTATAGATCCATTCTGCAACACATCAGAACCATATAGGTCCATTCTGAGACACATCAGAACCATATAGATCCATTCTGAGACATACATCAGAGCATATAGATCTATTCAGAGACACATCAGAGCATATAGATCTATTCAGAGACATACCAGAACCCTATAGATCCATTCTGAGACACATCAGAACCCCACAGATCCATTCTGAGACACACATCAGAGCATATAGATCCATTCTGAGACACATCAGAACCATATAGATCCATTCAGAGACACATCAGAACCCTATAGATCCATTCTGAGACACATCAGAACCCTATAGATCCATTCTGCAACACATCAGAACCATATAGGTCCATTCTGAGACACATCAGAACCATATAGATCCATTCTGAGACATACATCAGAGCATATAGATCTATTCAGAGACATACCAGAACCCTATAGATCCATTCTGAGACACATCAGAACCCTATAGATCCATTCTGAGACATACATCAGAGCATATAGATCTATTCAGAGACACATCAGAACATATAGATCCATTCTGAGACACATCAGAACCCTATAGATCCATTCTGAGACACACATCAGAGCATATAGATCCATTCTGAGACACATTCCAACATATAGATCCATTCTGAGACACATCAGAACCCTATAGATCCATTCTGAGACATACATCAGAGCATATAGATCCATTCTGAGACACATCAGAGCATATAGATCCATTCTGAGACACATCAGAACCCCACAGATCCATTCTGAGACATACATCAGAGCATATAGATCTATTCAGAGACACATCAGAACCCTATAGATCTTTTCAGAGACACATCAGAACCCCACAGATCCATTCTGAGACATACATCAGAGCATATAGATCTATTCAGAGACACATCAGAACCCTATAGATCCATTCTGCAACACATCAGAACCCTATAGATCCATTCTGAGACACATCAGAACCCCACAGATCCATTCTGAGACACATCAGAACCCCACAGATCCATTCTGAGACACATCAGAACCCTATAGATCCATTCTGCAACACATCAGAACCATATAGGTCCATTCTGAGACACATCAGAACCATATAGATCCATTCTGAGACACATCAGAACCCTATAGATCTATTAGAGACATACCATATATGGAAGTTTGATAAGAACTATATAGATCCACCCCCACCCTCCCTCTGTCTGAATGGCCCTGGCTGTTCTTCCCTCCTCCGCCTTTCCTCACCCTCCTCGCCCCTCCCTCCGTTAGAACAGTCCTGGCTGTTCTGTCTTCCTCACCCCACCCTCCATCCTCTATCTGAATGGCTCTGGCTGTCTTCAAAGATAAAGGCATAAATCAGAAACAGACCTGGATCTGTTATCAACTGTTTATCATGGTTATAATTGAAGGGTAATCTCTGTTAAAACATACGTCAAATCTTGCATAATTGAGAGGGTATTGTAGGCTGAGGGCTGGATCTGTTTGGCATGTCAAGCATGGGTCAAATTTCTCCTGGCTGCTGCCTTTATTTCTGAAATTGTTTAAAGCTCATACATGACTTCATGAAAAAGCCCTTGTTGTACTGTAGTTATATCTAGCAGATCCAGTTATGCACCAGATTGTCTCAGTCAGTCTTGACACATTTCCACTGTGCTGTGAGTCTCTTACAATACATTAATTGGTGGGAGTAATGAGGACAATCAGAGGAACATATGGAGATCATGTGCTGCATGGGAAGCAGAGTATTCCAATGACAACACATAACAGTTCTCAGATAAATCTAGTTCGCTACCTCCCCCTGCTGGCATGTGTAAGAACTACAACTAGACAACACCATTACCTGATCTATCTGAATGTAATTAGTGAGTACATGGGGCCAGTGGCGATTTTAGCATGTAAATCTTGGTGGGGCAAAAAATAAAAAAGTGGGATGCATGCCAGCAAACCCACTACACAACACAACACTAAACAATACAATACAATAATTGCACTATAAAGGTGACAAACGGTGCCCACAAACTGTTAGGGCTTACGTACATAAAGCTGTCCCAACAGCAGTCCCAACTTCTTACCACTGCTACACCTGGCTATCAGCGGAGCCTTGTCTGGCAGCGAAACAGTTCATTCAGCTTCATTTACTGCCTTAAAAAAAACAGATGATATGGCTGATTTGCTTACACAAATGTGGTTTCTAATGACAATTGAGATGTACAAACTATGGCATAAGGGGACAACAAGCGGATAAGAGGCAATCTGTAATTTCGATTAAGACGTTAATCAGCGAGCTAGGATGGACGTTATATTTATTTAAAAAATGTAACCTTTATTTAACTAGGCAAGTCAGTTAGTCAATATACTATTTGTTAAGCACTTTTGAAATGTACAGTACCAGTCAATAGTTTGGACACACCAACTCATTCAAGGGTTTTTCTTTATCTTGACTATTTTCTACATTGTAGAATAATAGTGAAAATATCAAAACTATGAAATAACACATATGGAATCATGTAGTAACCAAAAAAGTCTTAAACAAATCAAAACATATTTTATATTTGAGATTCTTCAAAGTAGCCACACTTTGCCTTGATGACAGCTTCGCACACTATTGGCATTCTCTCAACCAGCTTCATGAGGTAGTCACCTGGAATGCATTTCAATTAACAGGTGTGTCTTGTTAAAAGTTAATTTGTGCAATTTCTATCCTTCTTAATGCGTTTGAGCCAGTCAGTTGTGTTGTGACAAGGTAGGTGTGGATAGCCCTATTTGGTAAAATACCAAGGCCATATTATCGCAAGAACAGCTCAAATAAGAAAAGAGAAACGACAGTCCATCATTACTTTAAGACATGAGGGTCAGTCAATTCTGAAAATTACAAGAACTTTGAAAGTTTCTTCAAGTGCCGTCGCAAAAAACATCAAGTGCTATGATGAAACTGGCTCCCATGAGGACCACCACAGGAAAGGAAGACCCAGAGTTAACTCTGCTGCAGAGGATAAGTTCATTGGAGGTAACTGCATCTCAGATTGCAGCCCAAATAAATGCTTCACTTTTTTTTGGACTCATCTTGTCGTGCTGTGCTCACTTGAACAGGAAGGTGGAGCGGTGGTCCTTCGTGGGCAAACTTTGTCATGGATTTATGGTGCTTTCAAAACATCTGGAGGCCGGATTTACAATTCCGAGTTTGGATGACAGTTCAAAACTTATTTTCCCAGTCGGAGCTCGTTTATTCCCGACTTCTCAGTTGTTTTGAACTCACTGAAGTCAGGTTTTCGCATTTCCGAGTTAAACAGTTGTTTTGCGCGCAGCACAAATCATACTTCATTGACAGCATGGCCAATGTTGAATGTTAATCATCTTAATCCCAGATTTGAGACCACACAGCCACTGTCACTGATTCCTTCCAAACCACTCTTTGCGATTTCCAACTTTTTGTGTAATGTTTATGTCCAATGGCAAATGAGCACCGATACATTTTATCTGTAATTTCTCTTCATTATTTCTCTTCATATGACAAGGATTAAAAAAGATTTGCCAGTAGATTGTCGAATTGATTCATGATGATGACTGCTAACTAAGATTTTGAAAGTATGATGTTGACATGATCAGTACATTCAAAGCTACTGTACATATAATGTGATTTGATGTCAATTTATCTGTGGCCAGTGACCTATGGCAGCACCGAAAGACTAGACATTTTGAGGTCTCCTCTTAGACTTTGCGGTGACGTAGTGTCCCCATGAGTGTAGAAACACTGAGCCAATCACGGTGCAACGCTCCATATTTTCTGCTGGCTTGCCCCACCACCACAGAAAGCACCGAGGAAGGCTGAAGCACCTGAATTTTGGAGCTGCCTTACTCAAGAAAACCAAAAAGAGATCATGTTTGTATGCAGCTTCATTACAGTTTTTCTCAATTGCTAAAGCACTAAAACCCATTGGCTGAACAAAGTTCTCAGTTGCCTGGACTCATTTAGCTAATTATGCAGTCTGTTGTCAATACCTTAAACCATTTCACATGGTAAAACACAATTTGCAGATCTCACTTAGACTTTTCAGCAAAACTCTAAACACATTCTCATTCTCAAAACATTCTGCACTCTAATGCACATGTCATCCATACTGGTAAACACAAGTGGCAACAATCAAATACAAATAGAGAACACATGTCATTGATTGAACACAACCACTCAAAATTGATTTAACCTGTTTCAAATGATGCAACACAACCAATATAAGCCAGTTCAGAGAGCAAACAGGTTGTTGAAGGTGGGAAGGAGAAAGTCTGAGAATGGATAGAAGAAACAATGTGAGAGGACGAGGATGAGTGCGTATGCGAGGTGGGCGACGAGGAGGAAGAGGAGGAGGAGGGCAAGAAAGAGGAGGAGGAGGAGGGCAAGAAAGAGGAAGAGGAGGACGAAGAGGAAGAGGAAGACAAAGAGTGGAAATATCTGATGAAATTCGAGCAACAGTTATAGACCATGTTCTTGTCCATGGACTGACAATGAGGGAAGCAGGACTTAGAGTGCAACCCAATTTGAGCCGATTTTCTGTGTCCACCATAGTAAGGACATTCAGAGAAGAGAACAGGTACAGTATACTACTGTATTTTTGTAATTGCAAATTTACTGTACTACACTATATGCAGCTGTTTCAATAGACATTTGTAAAGTTAATCACTGTATGTCTTGTACTGCATGAATATGTTTTGTAACTGCACAACTACTTTTTGTAGAATTGCAAGGCTGCCACATGCAGGTGGAAGGACAGCTATATTCACTCGGGAGCAAGAGGCCATTATAGTTGGCATGGTCCTTCAAGATAATGCAATACGACTCAGAGAAATCCAGGAACGAGTGATACAACACAACACACACTTCCAGGGAATCGACAGTGTGAGCATTTCCACATTTGACCGTGTCCTCCATCGTAACAGGATGCGAATGAAACAAGTATACAGAGTACCTTTTGAGCGCAACTCACCAAGGGTGAAAGAACTGCGAGCTCAGTATGTGCAAGTAAGTGTACATTGAGAAACAATTACTGTAATCCAGATTGTCTACAGTACTAACACATACTATGTGAATGACATTACTCTTCAGTACATACAATGTATGTGAATCAGAAGCCTAATTGTACTCTACAGTATAGCACTGTCTCTGTACGACTTACAAAATCCTACATACAGTATATTGTATTTCTACACAGACAATATTTGACTTGGAATCCTTGGACAGACCCCATGAGTTCATCTTTGTCGATAAAACAGGCTTCAATCTAACAAAGAGGAGAAGGAGAGGCCGAAACATGATTGGACAGCGGACCATTGGTGAAGTCCCTGGTCAACGAGGTGGCAATGTCACAATCTGTGCTGCTATCAGCAACCATGGAGTTCTACATCACCATGTTACACTCGGGCCATATAACACCCAGCACCTTCTAAGATTTATTGCCAATCTAAGAGATATTTTATTTGAGCAGCAGGTTCAAGAACAGCAGGGTCAAGAGCTAAATGAGAATCCCATTCCCACCTATGTGATAGTGTGGGACAATGTCAGTTTCCACCGAGCTGCTCAGGTAAGGGAATGGTTTAACATCAATGGACAGTTTATGAACTTGTACTTCCCTCCATACTCGCCTTTCCTGAACCCAATTGAGGAGTTTTTCTCCTCTTGGAGATGGAAAGTGTATGATAGACAACCCTACACCAGAGTAAATCTGCTGCAAGCCATGGATTTAGCCTGTGGTGATATAGGTGAGGAATCATGTCAGGGCTGGATACGGCACACAAGAGGCTTCTTCCCCCGTTACCTCAGGAGGGACAATATTGCTTGTGATGTCGAAGAAGTGCTCTGGCCTGACCCAGCCCAAAGACAAGAAGAAGCACATTGATCACATGTTTACTCCTTTGATTTTTGTCCCTTTCAGTAGTGTATACTGTAGTACAGTGCATTGTAGGCTGTATACTGTACAATGGACAAATTGTATGGCCCTGAACATTGTGCTTTCCATTTAGTAACAGTAGTGACTGCTCAATAGATTTTGACTGGTTGCAGGTTCATATCAACAAAGAACAAGAATTACAGTATCACAGAGACAAAGGACAAGTTTGTGAGATGCAGGGTACAGTACTGTAAAAATAGGGGTACAAGGAGGAGGAAGAACAAAAAACAAAATTGCAAAGAGCAAAGCAGAGTAGTAATTTCTGATCAATTTTGAGCTACTATGATAGAACATGTTTCCGTTCATCAAAAGAGAATGACGGTGTAACGCTTTTCTTCGTCCTCCTCGTCTGAGGAGGAGTAGGAGATATCGGACCAATACGCAGCGTGGTGAGTATTCATATTTATTTAGAATACTTGAAACAAACAAACAAAATAACTAATAAACTAACGAACACGAAACAGTCCCGTATGGTGACCAAACACAGAAACAGGAACACTCACCCACAACCCACAATACAAAACAGGCTACCTAAATATGGCTCCCAATCAGAGACAACGACAAACACCTGCCTCTGATTGAGAACCATATCAGGCCAAACACATAGAAATAGACAAACTAGACAAACAACATAGAATGCCCACTCAGATAACACCCTGACCAAACAAAACATATAAACATACAAAGCAAACTATGGTCAGGGCGTGACAGACGGAAAAATATGAATCTTTTTTAGATAAAAAAAAAAAAAAATTGTATTTATCATAGTGATTAAGGAGTAACATTTTAATTTATTTCACCTTTATTTAACCAGGTAGGCCAGTTGAGAACAAGTTCTCATTTACAACTGCGACCTGGCCAAACTATACGTACAGTGTGTGCAAATGTTGAAGAGTAGGGAGTTAAGGCAATACATAGGAGTTAGGAGAGTTAAGGCAATACAGAGGCGAAATAATTACAATTTAACATTAACACTGGAGTGATAGATGTGCTGATGATGATGTGCAAGTAGAGATACTGGGGTGCAAAAGAGCAAGAGGATAAGTAACAATACGGGGATGAGGTAGTTGGGTGTGCTATTTACAGATTGGCTGTGTACAGGTACAGTGATTGGTAAACTGCTCTGACAACTGATGCTTAAAGTTAGAGAGGGAGATATAAGACTCCAGCTTCAGTGATTTTTGCAATTCGTTCCAGTCATCGGCAGCAGAGAACTGGAAGGAAAGGCGGCCAAAGGAAGTATTGGCTTTGGGGATGTCCAGTGAAATATACCTGCTGGAGTGCGTGCTACGGGTGGGTGTTGCTATGGTGACCAGTGAGCTGAGATAAGGCGGGCCTTTACCTAGCATAGACTTATAGATGACCTGGAGCCAGTGGGTTTAGCAACGAATATGTAGTGAGGGCCAGCCAACGAGAGCAAACAGGTCGCAGTTTTGGGTAGTATATGGGGCTTTGGTGACAAAACGGATGGCACTGTGATAGACTGCATCCAGTTTGCTGAGTAGAGTGTTGGAGGCTATTTTGTAAATTACATCGCCGAAGTCAAGGATCGGTAGGCTAGTCAGTTTTACGAGGGTATGTTTTGCAGCATGAGTGAAGGAGGCTTTGTTGCGAAATAGGAAGCCAATTCTAGATTTAATTTTGGATTGGAGGTGCTTAATGTGAGTCTGGAAGGAGAGTTTACAGTCTAACCAGACACCTAGGTATTTGTAGTCCACATATTCTAAATCAGAACCGTCCAGAGTAGTGATGCTAGTCAGGATGGTGCGGGCAGCAATCGGTTGAAGAGCATGCACTTAGTTTTATTAGCATTTAAGAGCAGTTGGAGGCCACGGGAGGAGTATTGTAAGGCATTGAAGCTCGTTTGGAGGTTTGTTAGTACAGTGTCCAAAGAAGGGCCAGATGTATACAGAATGGTGTTGTCTGCGTAGAGGTGGATCAGAGAATCACCAGCAGCAAGAGCGACATCATTGATATATACAGAGAAAAGAGTCGGCCCGAGAATTGAACCCTGTGGCACCCCCATAGGGACTGTCAGTGTCCGGACAACAGGCCCTCCAATTTAACACACTGAACTCTATCTGAGAAGTAGTTGGTGAACCAGGCGAGGCAGTCATTTGAGAAGCCAATGTTATTGAGTCTGCCTATAAGAATGCGATGATTGACAGAGTCGAAAGCCTTGGCCAGGTCGATGAAGACGGCTGCACAGTACTGTCTTTTATCGATGGCGGTTATGATATTCTTTAGGACCTTGAGTGTGGTTGAGGTGCACCCATGACCAGCTCGGAAACCAGATTGCATAGTGGAGAAGGTACGGTGGGATTCGAAATGGTCGGTGATCTGTTTGTTAACTTGGCTTTCGAAGATTTTAGAAAGGCAAGGCAGGATGGATATAGGTCTATAACAGTTTGGGTCTAGAGTGTCTCCCCCTTTGAAGAGGGGGATGACCGCGGCAGCATTCCAATCTTTGGGGATCTCAGACGATACGAAAGCGAGGTTGAATAGGCTAGTAATAGGGGTTGCAACAATTTCGGCTGATAATTTTAGAAAGAGAGGGTCCAGATTGTCTAGCCAGCGGATTTGTAGGGATCCAGATTTTGCAGCTCTTTCAGAACATCAGCTGTCTGGATTTTGGTGAAGGAGAAGCTTGGGTAAGTTGCTGCAGGGGGTGCTGAGACGTTGGCCGGGGTAGGAGTAACCAGGTGGAAAGCATGGCCAGCCGTAGAAAAATGCTTATTGAAATGATCGATTATCGTAGATTTATCGGTGGTCTTTCCAAAATCAACCGCTGTTAGGGTCATTTCTTAACTGTGTTTCCATACACGAAGATGTTCAGAATCAAACGTGTCCGATGGTTGATGGAGCAATTGCGTGCCATGCTCAAGTTAGTCCACTAGATGGCGGTGCTGGATAAATGAAAGTAACCCAGTCACATCCATACAACACAGTGGATCATCATTCTCCACAGCGTACCCATAGCAACAGATGGAGAGAACTTCCTCTACACGCTAGTCACGCAAGTCCAAGATATACTGGCACCCTATAGTGCACTAATTTTGACCAGAGCCCCATGTGGGCCCTATGGTGATAGAGAATAGGGTGCCAGTCTTTAATATTCCGCACTAAATTATATATTAAGCCTAAATCCATTGTTTTGTTATCTACTGCTGAAGGAAGATAAAGAGATATGGATGGAGCAATTAGCACAAATGAGATTTGCATTAGATTGTCAGAGAAGGTTATGAGTACACAGTAGCGTGATTCAGGCAGTGGAGGTAGGAATTATTGATTTATGTCTGAGAAAAAACACTTTTCCACCCATATGATCTAGTACACAATAAAAAATATAATAAAATATATACAAATATGATGATATAATAAATGACATGTGAATGAATAAACCTTTTCATACTTTATAACATGTCCATATATAGTTATAATCTGTTTTAGGAACATCTACACAAAATATTTCACCTTCTTTATTACTTTACCAAACCTATCATGACATTAGTGATAGTCAAAATCTGTTACACTTGTGAACGTCTAAATCAACATTTGGGCCACTTAAACAGTGTGCGTCCCACTTATAGACAGGGGACAAGGGCTATGTGAAGGGCCCAATTTTGTTCTGAGAATATGCAATGTGTCTGTCTCCGAAATAAAAAACTAATGTTTTACTTCCACACAAAATTACTTCTTTATTTATTTTAGGTTTTGTCACCCCTGATCTGTTTCACCTGTCCTTGTGCTTGTCTCCACCCTCTCCAGGTGTCGCACATTTTCCCCATTATCCCCTGGGTACTTATATCTGTGTTCTCTGTTTGTCTGTTGCCATTTCGTCTTGTTTGTCAAGTCAACCAGCGTTTTATCTCAGCTCATGCTTTTCCCCAGGCTCTCTTTTTCTCACCCTCCTGGTTTTGTCCCTTGTCTGTCCTGACTCTGAGCCTGCCTGCCTGACCCTGAGCCTGCCTGCCGTCCTGTACCTTTGCCCCTACTCTGGAATACTAACCTCTGCCTGACCTGACCCTGAGCCTGCCTGCTGTCCTGTACCTTTGCCCCACTACTCTGGATTATCGACCCCTGCCTGCCTTGACCTGTTGTTTGCCTGCCCGTGTTGCTGTAATAAACATTGTTACTTCAACACAGTCTGCATTTTGGTCTTTCCTGAAACATGATAGTACGAACTGGCCATGACTGACCCAGCAGACTTGGACCAGCTCCGCAATGCCATCTCCTCCCAATGAGCAACCATTGGTAGACACGAGGAGTTGCTTCGCGGTCTGATGGAAGGGTTCCAGGACGTGGCCAAACGTCACGACATAGCATTGCACGCATTGAGGGAGCAATTCCGTGGGTTGCCTACTAGGCAGCCTACCACGACGGTAATCTCCCAGCCCCTCAGTAACCCGGCTGGTAGCAGCACCGTCATCCCGGTTTCCCGGGAACCCCGCTTACCTCTCCCGGAGCCTACGATGGAGAGTCCAGAACCTTCACAGGACTTTCTCTCCCAGTGCTCCCTTGTTTTCGAGCTGCAGACTTCTTCGTTCCCGTCTGACCACACGAGGATAGTGTATATTATTACGCTGATGTCCGGGAGGGCACTCGCCTGGGCCACGGCGGTGTGGGAGCAACAATCTGCCATCTGCCTCAGTCTGGAGGTATTCGTGGCGGAGGTGGGAAAAGTTTTCGAGGTTCCGGTGTCCGGGATAGAGGCTGCCCGGAAGTTACTCCAGCTTCGGTAGTACTCCCTCAGTGTGGCCGACTATGCAGTGGATTTCCCGCACGCTAGCAGCAGAGGGTGCCTGGACGCCAAAGCGCTGTTCGATACGTTCCTGCACGGATTATCGGCGGAAGTAAAGGACGAGCTTGCAGCCCGGGACCTACCGACAGATCTCAACTCACTCATCGCTTTGACCATCCGGATCGATGGATGACTTCTCCTAGGAGGGAGAAGAGGTCTGATTGCAGTCCCAATCACTCACTCAAGGATCCCACCTTGCATCTGATGAACTCCCGAAGTCCCTGGGCATCTACGCCTCTGAGAGGATCCGAGCTTACCCAAGTTCCTACAAGAGCCTCTGAAGTCTGACGATTTACCTCTTCCGGAGCCGATGCAGCTCGGCAGGGCTAGGCTGTCTCCAGCCGAACGCAGACTTAACACCTAGAGTTATCTGTATTGCTGTACTGCTGGTCTATGTTTCTACCTGTCCTTTCAAGAGACCTAGCTCATTGGGAGGAATGAGCACTCTGGTGGGTCTTAAGGACAATTTTGCTTCTCCCCTTACTCGCCCCCCTCTCCATGCCACCCTGCTGTGGGGCGATCAGTCCAAGTCACTCCAGATAATCATCGACTCGGGGGCCGATATGAGTCTGAGCTGGTCATCCCAACTCAACCCCTCTCCATTCCCATGAATGTTAGAGCACTGGACGGGCGCTCTATAGGCTGGGTCACCCACCATACCACCTCCATCAACCTATGAGTGTCGGGGAACCACAGCGAGATGATCCAATTCCTGCTAACTGAGTCTCTGCAGGTTCCTGTGGTATTGGGATTCTCTTGGCTCCAGCGACACAATCCCTCGATTGACTGGTCTACTGGTGCCATCATGGTCTTGACCTGTCGTTTGCCTGCCCCTGTTGCTGTAATACACATTGTTACTTCAACACAGTCTGCATTTGGGTCTTACCTGAAACGTGATAGGTTTAAGGAAATGTGTAGGTCACATTCTTTATCGTAGAGCTACGGAAGTATTGTATTTAGCTATTTAAACTATGTATTTAGATCCGCCTGCTCGAGACAAATTTAGCGATTGCTTTGCAATCTCTGTGCCGTGAAGCAGTCGAGCTGGATAAATGTTTTTCCAAGGACCATCCTTCTGACGTAACTTTGCAGTGAAGTGATATAAATGGATGTAATGATGCAGCCGACCACTAGAGGGAGGCAAATGCAAGTTTATTTGACAGAGGACATTTACATGGTCCTAGGAATGTCTGGATGGCTGTCTTCTGACTATTTTTTTAAAGTAATTTTGTAAGTTATTTATGAGGTTTCTACAACCAAGCCTAAAAAGGAAAGTTTACAACATAGGTGCACAGGTTGAGAGAAATTTGAGTAATCAAAGTGACAGACAGTGAGTGACACATTCAATACCGCCTCGCACACTCTTACCTGCATCTAGTTGATCTAAGTTGTAATCATTAGTCTGACAGTTGCAAATGAGAGTTTTGATTGGACCAATTCAGGTATGTTTATCCCCGTTCCATTTGCTTCCATTTAAGAAATGTTTTTCTACAGAATTGGTGGAATGAATACACCCCTGATCACACGCAAACACAGAACTAGCAGCAACATATAAACCGCATGTTCACTTTGATTGTTGTATATTTCATTCCATTTCGCATCTACTCTCTACACCTCTCACCTTTTCCCTTCGTTTGTGGCCTTCAGTGCACAATACAACAAATGCCTCTGGCCAGGTAAACAAACCTTTCCAAGCCAAACCTTCATAAAAGCTAACAGCTACACACAGCCTACATCGTTATACAGTTGAATTCTGAAGTTTGCATACACCTTAGCCAAATACTTTTAAACTCAGTTTTTCCACAATTCCTGACATTTAATCAGAGTAAAAATGCGTTGTCTTAGGTCAGTTAGGATCACCACTTTATTTAAAAAATGTGAAATGTCAGAATAATAGTAGAGAGAATTATTTATTTCAGCTTTTATTTCTTTCATCACATTCCCAGTGGGTCAGAAGTTTACATACACTCAATTAGTATTTTGCCTTAAAATTGTTTAACTTAGGTCAAACGTTTCGGGTAGCCTTCCAAAAATTTCCCACAATAAGTTGGGTGAATTGTGGCCCAATCCTTCTGACAGAGTTGTTGTAACTGAATCAACTTTGTAGGCCTCCTTGCTCGCCCACTCTTTTTCGGTCCTGCCCACAAATGTTCTATAAGATTGAGGTCAGGGCTTTGTGATGGCCACTCCAATACCTTGACTTTGTTGTCCTTAAGCCATTTTGTCACAACTTTGGAAGTATGCTTGGGCTCATTGTCAATTTGGAAGATTTGCAACCAAGCTGTAACTTCCTGACTGATGTCTTGAGATGTTACTTCAATATATCCACATAATTTTCATTCCTCATGATGCCATCTATTTTGTGAAGTGCACCAGTCCCTCCTGGTGCACTTCACCAGTCCCTCCTGGTGCTTCCACCCCCGTGCTTCATGGTTGGGATGGTGTTCTTCGGCTTGAAAGCCTCCCCCTTTTTCCTCCAAACATAACGATGGTCATTATGGCCAAACAGTTCTATTGTTGTTTCATCAGACCAGAGTACATTTCTCCAAAAAGTACGATCTTTGTCCCCATGTGCAGTTGCAAACCGTAGTCTGGCTTTTTTTAGGGCGGTTTTGAAGCGGTGGCTTCTTCCTTGCTGAGCGGCCTTTCAGGTTATGTCGATATAGGACTCGTTTTACTGTGGATATAGATACTTTTGCACCTGTTTCCTCCAGCATCTTCACAAGGTCCTTTGCTGTTGTTCTGGGATTGATTTGCACTTTTCGCACCAAAGTAAGTTAATCTCTAGGAGACAGAACGCGTCTCCTTCCTGAGCGGTATGATGGCTGCGTGGTCCCATGGTGTTTATATGTCACGGCTCTTGACGGAATGAGTAGACCAAAGCGCAGCGTGGTAATGTCACGCCCTGACCGTAGAGAGCTTTTTATGTCTCTATTTTGGTTTGGTCAGGGTGTGATTTGGGTGGGCATTCTATGTTCCTTTTTCTATGATTTGTATTTCTGTGTGTTTGGCCGGGTGTGGTTCTCAATCAGAGGCAGCTGTCTATCGTTGTCTCTGATTGAGAACCATACTTAGGTTTCCTTTTCCCAGCTGTCTGTGTGGGTAGTTGTCTATGTGTTGTTGCCTGTCAGCACTCATTTTTGTATAGTTTCACGGTTCGTTTGTTATTTTGTTAGTTTGTTTAGTGTTCGTTCTTTAAATAAATTAGTATGTACGCATCCCACGCTGCGCCTTGGTCTCCTCTCTTTGACGGCCGTGACAGGTAAGTGTTCATGATAAATTTATTACTCAAAACACTCGAACAAAATAACAAAGAGGGAAAACCGAAACAGTCCTGTCAGGTGCAGACACTAAACAGAAAACAACTACCCACAAAACCCAAACGAAAAAGGACAACTTATATATGATCCCCAATCAGAGACAACGATAGACAGCTGCCTCTGATTGGGAACCACACCAACATAGAAATAAAGAAACTAGAATGCCCACCCTAGTCACACCCTGGCCTAACCAAAATAGAGAATAAAAACCTCTCTATGGCCAGGGCGTGACATTATACTTGCGTACTATTGTTTGTACAGATGAACGTGGTACCTTCAGGTGTTTGGAAACTGCTCCCAAGGATGAACCAGATTTGTGGAGGTCTACAATTTTCTTTATGAGGTCTTGGCTGATTTCTTTTGATTTTCCCATGTAAATTTCTGACCCACTGGAATTGTAATACAGTGAATGATAAGTGAAATAATCTGTCTGTAAACAATTGTTGGAAAAATTACTTGTGTCATGCACAAAGTAGATGTCCTAACTGACTTGCCAAAACTATAGTTTGTTCACAAGAAATTTGTGGAGTGGTTGAAAAACTAGTTTTAATGACTCCAACCTAAGTGTATGTAAACTTCCGACTTCAACTGTAAACGTCATAGTCAACATAGCTACTAGAACTAACACGTTTGTAAACACACTAAAATCATACAGTACAGTGTACAGCATGCAGTTTAGAAGTTACACCGGCAGGCCCTGGTGGCAATAAATTAATAAAACCAAAAGCAATACCTTGACTTGGAAGACTTCCAGTTTGAGATAGCCATAGCCAGCTAGCTAACATAGCGTCCCTCTCTGTTTGAACCGGGTGTTTGAGCAGGCTAAACTAGCTAGCTTCCTTCACTAGCTGAGTAAGTGAAAATAAAAAAAAATGATTTACACTACGAAATATAGCAAGCTCTCTCTCTCTCGCTCTTGCTTCTCCTTCATTTTGGAAGAAATGAATTTGTTCAAAACTGTTCAACTATTATCTTTCTATCTATTTGAGTCAACTACTCACCACGTGTTATGCACCGCAGTGCTAGCTAGCTAGCTGTAGCTTATGCTTTCAGTACTAGATTAATTCTCTGATCCTTTGGTTGGGTGGACAACATGTCAGTTCATGCTGCAAGAGCTCTGATAAGTTGGAGGGCGTCCTCTTGAGTTATCATAATTACTGTATACGTCTATGGAAGGGAAAACCATGAGCCTCCTAGGGCTTGTATTGAAGTTAATGTACCCAGAGGAGAACGGAAACTAACTGTCCTCTGGCAACACATGGTGCTACCCTACAGAGTGCTGCTGAGGCTAGTGTAGACCTTCATGGCGAAACAGTGTGTTTTAATAATTTTTTGGGTGACGTGAATATATTTAGTATAGTTTTATCTAAAAAGATTTTAATGTTTCACTATTTTAATTTTTACGAAATTCACTGAGGAGGATGGTCCTCCCCTTCCTCCTCTGAGGAGCCTCCACTGGATTCAGGGGAGTGTTCACAGAAATCTTTGTCTTTGTTCACATTGTCTCCACTGTGCCTATCCTCTCTTTGTTTGTTCTTCCTACATATCTATTCCATACTCTCATTCGATGCTTCTGGTTAGTTTGGTCTGTGCCAAAAGCCAACGTACAGTATAAACGATGTAGAACTGTTGACATTCTAAATACGTCTTGCCAATTAGCAAATGATGTCTAAACTGCATCTTCCCGGTATCCATCATGCATACGTTCGGCAGAGGTTTGTGTGCTATGTGGGATAGAGCTGAAAAGTAATATAGGAGAGAAGAGAAGAGAAGAGGAGAGGAACATAGAGCAGTCAACCTCTGGAAGCCCTACTACGCTCTCAGTGTGCTGCAGCCTGCAAGCTCTGATACCAACCCTCTTTCTGTCTCTGACCTGGGTCTGCTTTTCTGCACCAAACGCCCCAAAACACCTGCAGCAACTCATCCAAAACTTCATAAACAATTCCCAACAACATAACTTTCTATTTACTGGACTGCCATCTGAACACTCCAGAAGTTGTTTTCGTCATCAAATAAATGATGGTTGGAGTGCTTCATTTTAATCCTCTCTCCTATTTCACACACTCACCTGCCCCTGTTACTGTGACCTTTACATTAGGGTGTAGATGGATGCGTCTTTAGGGGTCAGCTGATAACTAAGCCCTTTCCCATTTAAGGAACCAGCTGTGATGATGGACTGACAGCATTACACTCTGCTCAGGTATGTATGTGTGTGTGTGTGTGTGTGTGTGTGTGTGAGCCTGGTTCAAGTCTAATGACATCCTCTCTCATGAGCAAGCTAGCATAATGAATTTGTGCGTGTGCAGTGTCCTATGTTTCCCTGCTACACGCTGAGGCAGAAAGTGATCCCTGTAGTGCTCTATATACAGTACTGTATCAGAAGTATCATAATGATCCAGAACTGATACGTACAGTGTGTATACTGTAGTTAAGCTATAGCCTTCAGAGGTAAGCTGTGAGTACAGATCACACGTGACCATTCTGCGACCTCACTAATATACTAACAATGCCTCAGTCAGTCAATCTCTCACCTCTATAACTACACCACCAAAGAACATTCCAGCCTGGCTTTCAAAAGAAAGAGAAGAATGCACTTATTAATTGCCTGAAATATTTTTCCCAGACAATTTAGTTTGGAGATGTCAATCAGAGGGATTAGGCTTGTTTTTCGTCAACGTTCTGCTGACAGTGGAGACTTATTAAATGGGGAGATTATGTGACAGGAAATTTGTGCTGATATCATTAAACTTTCATCATGACCTGGGTTTAAAGCTTTAAATTGCTTAATAACTTGGCTTTTTATGGCTGTTCGCCTATCAACACTTCAAATAAGCCAGATATCAGAGCCACATTGCGCCCTCGTTTTTGTTCTGTTATTTTGCTGGTGAAACACGGTTGGCATACCTTAGCTATACAGTGGGGAGAACAAGTATTTGATACACTGCCGATTTTGCAGGTTTTCCTACTTACAAAGCATGTAGAGGTCTGTCATTTTTATCATAGGTACACTTCAACTGTGAGAGACGGAATCTAAAACAAAAATCCAGAAAATCACATTGTATGATTTTTAAGTAATTAATTTGCATTTTATTGCATGACATAAGTATTTGATCACCTACCAACCAGTAAGAATTCCGGCTCTCACAGACCTGTTAGTTTTTCTTTAAGAAGCCCTCCTGTTCTCCACTCATTACCTGTATTAACTGCACCTGTTTGAACTCGTTACCTGTATAAAAGACACCTGTCCACACACTCAATCAAACAGACTCCAACCTCTCCACAATGGCCAAGACCAGAGAGCTGTGTAAGGACATCAGGGATAAATTGTAGACCTGTACAAGGCTGGGATGGGCTACAGGACAATAGCCAAGCAGCTTGGTGAGAAGGCAACAACTGTTGGCACAATTATTAGAAAATGGAAGAAGTTCAAGATGACGGTCAATCACCCTCGGTCTGGGGCTCCATGCAAGATCTCACCTCGTGGGGCATCAATGATCATGAGGAATGTGAGGGATCAGCCCAGAACTACACGGCAGGACCTGGTCAATGACCTGAAGAGAGCTGGGACCACAGTCTCAAAGAAAACCATTAGTAACACACTACGCCGTCATGGATTAAAATCCTGCAGCGCACGCAAGGTCCCCCTGCTCAAGCCAGCGCATGTCCAGGCCCGTCTGAAGTTTGCCAATGACCATCTGGATGATCCAGAGGAGGAATGGGAGAAGGTCATGTGGTCTGATGAGACAAAAATAGAGCTTTTTGCTCTAAACTCCACTCGCCGTGTTTGGAGGAATAGAAGGATGAGTACAAACCCAAGAACACCATCCCAACCGTGAAGCATGGAGGTGGAAACATCATTCTTTGGGGATGCTTTTCTGCAAAGGGGACAGGACGACTGCACCGTATTGAGGGGAGGATGGATGGGGCCATGTATCGCGAGATCTTGACCAACAACCTCCTTCCCTCAGTAAGAGCATTGAAGATGGGTCGTGGCTGGGTCTTCCAGCATGACAACGACCCGAAACACACAGCCAGGGCAACTAAGGAGTGGCTCCGTAAGAAGCATCTCAAGGTCCTGGAGTGGCCTAGCCAGTCTCCAGACCTGAACCCAATAGAAAATCTTTGGAGGGAGCCGAAAGTCCGTATTGCCCAGCGACAGCCCCGAAACCTGAAGGATCTGGAGAAGGTCTGTATGGAGGAGTGGGCCACAATCCCTGCTGCAGTGTGTGCAAACCTGGTCAAGAACTACAGGAAACGTATGATCTCTGTAATTGCAAACTAAGGTTTCTGTACCAAATATTCAGTTCTGCTTTTCTGATGTATCAAATACTTATGTCATGCAATAAAATGCAAATTAATTACTTAAAAATCATACAATGTGATTTTCTGGATTTTTGTTTTAGATTCCTTCTCTCACAGTTGAAGTGTACCTATGATAAAAATTACAGACCTCTACATGCTTTGTAAGTAGGAAAACCTGCAAAATTGTCAGTGTATCAAATACTTGTTCTCCCCACTGTATGTACACATAGTATTCACAGTGATCACATTTTAAAGGCCCAATGCAGCCGTTTTTATGTCAATATCAATAATTAAATATCTTACTAATAATAGTACTATTAAGTATCTTACCAGTAACAGATTTCCATTAAAATGGGCAAAAAATGCTTTTAAGCAAAAAACTATTTCTCAAGCAATAATTTTGCTAGGACTGTCTAGGAGTGTTCTGAGTGGGGAGGGGAAAACGTAAAACTAGCTGTTATTGGCAGAGGGTTTGGAACTCTCTTTCTTATTGGTCTATTAACCAATTTACCGCATGGTGATGTCACTATGGAAAGCCAAAACTCTCACACATGCAAACCTGCTGATTAGAAGCTCCTGTGTAGATTCTACTCTGAGTGTACAAAACATTAGGAACACCTTCCTAATATTGCGTTGCACCCCCTTTTGCCTTCAGAACAGCCTCAATTCGTCGGGGCATGCACTCTACGAGGTGTCGAAAGCGTTCTACAGGGCTGCTGGCCCATGTTGACTCCAATGCTACCCACAGTTGCCTGGATGTCCTTTGGGTGGTGGACCATTCTTGATACACACGGGGAACTGTTGATCGTGAAAAACCCAGCACCATTGGAGTTCTACTAAACTAACATATGGAATTGTTTTAAGATGGTCATACCAAGGATCATTTAGCTCTTTGATTATGAATTTTAGGACCCGTTTTAATGAAATACTGAATTTGGCCTTACTGCTATTAGCCCACAGAAACACTTGAATAACATATTCATACATGGAAAACAGATAGTCAAAACATGTATCAAAAGGAAGATTGTTTTAAAGTGTCTGTCCTCTATCGGAGAGATAGAAGAAATTTCAGGATTTTTGTAACAAAAACAAAATGACCCATATTTAACCTCTTTTTTTATTGCTCTAAACTACTTCCATTAGTTTTTTTTACTGGTACCGGACTACCTTCAGACGAGTCTTGTGAGGCTTGTGGGCGTTCCAGAGCAAAACAACTGACATGTACGTGTTCGTAGGCTAAACCGTTCGGAAGCTACAGACAGATGTGAGCAGATCAGCGGTACCGACTTCAGACGAAACCTGTGATGCGGAAGGTCGCCATTTGCGGATGCGGTGGATTGAGACGCAGCCCATGCAAAAATCAGATATCTATAGCCTAAACCGATGGATTTTGATGGGTATTTTTGTATCATGCCCCGAGACGTCTACCAACATCATATCAACTCCATCTGCAAAGAACAGAAAACCCCTGGAACTCATTAGTAATGATACAGTTACCAGCTAGACTACACCATGCTCCATGATGTTCAAAGACTGAACTGAGAGCCTCTATGGTTGTCGTTACACTTTATTGAGCAGGCTGTTGGGTCAGGACCCCATGGTAATACCCACATCCATGTTGGTATGGTGCAAGAGTGTTGGGTAGGGGCCATTGTCACACGTGTGATTCCCCCCTCTCTGTCTATGTATCTCTCCTCTCTCTCCTCTCTTCTCGCTCCTCTGTCTCTCCCCCTCCCCCCAAGCAAAGAGACGGTGTAATAAAAACAAGCCATTTATTATTATTACATTTCAATTTGCCAGACATGCTGTCTGTCCGTCAATGCCTAGCAAGGCTAATGTTTATTTTCTGTCTGTGGAAAAAGATCACACCTCCACTTGGGAGAGTGAATGGAGCCAGTGTATATAGGAGGGAAGGCAGATTCACTGGACACTGTGTTAGAAAGTGCAGAGAGAGAAAGAGAGCGAGAGAGAGAGAGAGAAATGCTATTTCACTGTGATAAATATTCCTCACCAAGAGATTCATTATTCATAGAAATTACCACATTTATTCCAAATTTTAACTTATTAAACCCAGACGAAAAACAAAAAATACTCATGGGCGAAGGAGCAATGGCTCCTCTTGCAGCCAAATATCTATTTTCCTGCCATAGCCTGAGGGACACTGAATAATAACATCTGCATAGTAAACAGTAACTTAGTTATTATTAGTGTTATTGTTATTACTATTATTGTTATTACTATAACTATTATTATTATTATTATTACAAATAGTAGTGGTATGGGTATGTTGTGTCTTTGGTATCATTAAAGTGAAGACTGTTATTTTATCAAATCAATTCTCTGTAATTATTATTACATGATTAAACTAATCATGTAAATGTAATAAACTAGGAAGTCGGGGCACCAAGGTAAATAAATAATTTTCCTAATATAACTCTTCAGATATTTTAATATCTGATCAATTAGTCTTCTAATTAAGGAATTATTCTTTACCTCACGTTAGTCTCATCCCAAACGTCGTAAATTGTTGGTTATCTGCACGAACTCAGCCTTTACTATGAATCATCCATACATCAATTGTCTTAATCATTTATTTACTAACTAACTAAATAATTACAGAAATGCATAAACAAACAACACAGTAGATATGGTTACAAGGAAACGATAGGGGAGGTTCCCTAGTGGGCTAAGCCAATATGACGGCTTGGTGGACAAAGGGAAGTGGGTGTGGACGAAAGACAAAAGAGTCACTACACAGTTGATAATTATATTAATTGAAATGCTAATCCTTTGCACATGAACGCTCACTCATTTGGGAAAAATTGCAATCAATATATATTTACGCTCAGTGTGTCATCGTGATCTCTGTTGGAATCGTCCGTCTTTCTGTTGGAAAGTTCATCCAAGCGTCCCTCTGCTTCCCTGGAGTCTTTTGTGGTTAGGATGGATACTTCAGAGTACCATTCAGAAATGTTCATATAGAATAGATGTTTCGCCGGTTGTCGGTCTTCGCATCCAATGGTACATAATTTCTAGCTGCAGACTAGTAATTAGTAGCTAAGATTTGCTCTTATTCTGTCGGGATTGATAGTCTCAGAGTTTAACCATTTCCACCTGTGTAGCCAATGCTCCACGTGGTTTGGTTAGGAATTCAACAACCATTACAACCTTAGCTTATACTGAGGTTTTTGTGGTCTTTACTCAAGCCTTTGCCCCCTCGGTGATCGAGGTACATATGATCTCAAGAGGATTTCTTCAGGTGGGGGTTTTATTCGGAACAGTAGAAAAGGGCTGACCTATGACGCCAGATTAATGTCTGTGCTCATGGGGGCGGGCCAATGACTTAGTTAAACTTTAAAGGGAATACAATTCTCTCACATTAACATCATTACATCATTTCACAAATAGTTTCATCTTTATTCATTCATTTTATACAATAATTAGACACAAACCTCATAACGGAGGCTCCTGTATAAACAGAGTTATGGTAATGTGGCTGTATTGTCTTTCATGAGGTCACAAACATGAAACAAAACGGACCGGGTCGTAGCTGGCTTATCCACCGACCGTTTACACATTCTCCAAAACATGGATATTGTTCAGTTCTCAAGTTCTGTGATGTAGAAGAAGTTCCTTTGTTCTCTCTATGTGTCTCTTTCTGCATGGCCAGGAGGAGAGAGTCTCCTCCAGGAATTTACGACCTGAGATAACAGAACCTGGGTGTAGGAGGGAGGGAGGGGGAAGCCACTCGCTATACCCAAAGAGGACCACGTCATGACAGGTAGTAGGGGTGATGGTAATGATAGCAGTTTAGTGACGGTAGTGGTAGTAGTAGTAGTAATGATGATGGTAGTTGTAGTATTGATGTAATGGTGAGGATAGTTAGTTAGTTATAAGTTAGTTACAGATTCATTGTCCTTGTTTAGCCTTTTATATTTATTTTAGTTCTACTATTGACTATAAACCATTTTATTATTTATTTATTTATTTGTTATTTTTTTAATGATTATTTACTACCATTTTATATTGTTATTTGTCACTCGGACGCCCTTCTCTCATTCCCTCTCTTGCTCTCTATCTCTTGCTCTCTTTTCCTTTCTTTTCCCTCATTCCCTCCTATTTTCTTCACCCTCTCTTCCCCTCTCTCTTCGTCTCCCCCCTCCCCTCTCTTTCCCTCGCTGGTAACTTTCCTCCTGTAAACTGTAAACTGGTAACCTACAGTGAAATGTCATGTACTACAGTATGTAAACCTGACAGGAAGCAGTAAAGATGTCCACATATACAGGTGATGTTACTGTACTTGAAATAGGGCAATGTGATATACATCATGATCAGTCACACAACTACCTGTCCAGTAAATCTGGTCTTATTGAATGTGTCAGTAGCAGACAGGGGTGTTTGCTGAGAGAGTGTGTGAGCCGTTCCTCCTCTCACAAACTGTTTCCGTATGGTAAAGCACACACACACACACACACACACACACACACACACACACACACACACACACACACACACACACACACACACACACACACACACACACACACACACACACACACACACACACACACACACACACACACACACACACACACACACACACACACACACACACACACACACACACACACACACACACACACCTAGTGAAGTACAGGAACACGATCCAAGCTGTTTTCATTGGCCCAGAAAATCATCTACCCCTACCTACAGTGTAATGGACGCCACAGCCCTCTCTTAAAACAGCATCCTGTCTGTGTGTCGCCCCATTAAATGATAACATCATAGAACAACATACTGTGAACAGTTAACAGCGCCCATTTGGACAAATGTCTTGAATTCCACTGTTCCACTGACAGATGTGACCCTGCTACTCACCTTTATAAGGGGACAAAAAGCACAGCAGTGGTGTGATCTCATTCCTTCAGCTCTACTAAATGGGAAAGTAGGGCTACATCCCAAATCCTCTATAGAGTACACTACTTTTGACCAGGTCAAACGTATTTCATTATGTTGGGAATAGAGTGTCATTTGGGATGCAGTTTAGTGGCATGCTGGCTGCATGCTGGGGTGGCAGGTAGCCTAGTGGTTAGAGCGTTGGACTAGTAACTGAAAGGTTGCAAGATCGAATCCCTGAGCTGACGAGGTAAAAATCTGTCCCTGAACAAGGCAGTTAACCCACTGTTAATTGAAAATTAATTGAAAATGTCACTGTCATTGAAAATAAGAATTTGTTCTTAATCTTAACTGATTTGCGTAGACTTCCTATCCTGCTATGTGCATTTGTAGAAACACAGGGGTGGGTTTGGCTATAATAACAACAATGAGAGAGAAATGTGTTCTGTGTGATCTTAACATTTCCTTTCATGACCCAGAGTTTAACCACCGTGAAAAGCAGCAATGTTGAGTGACAGATAGAGAGAGGCCAGAGGCACAAACCTGTCATTCAAACTAAACATACCTGGGAGAGTGTGTGTGTGTGTGCGTGCCTGCGTGCGTGCGTGCGTGCACACACTTCTTTTCATCAGAGACCAAGATGACCATGGCATACATATTGATTATGAAAGGGTCATAACATAGCTATAACATTGACATAACTTAGTATAAATAACAGCCTTGCCCTTTTTACATTTCCCTTACACTTTCTGCAGTTAATTTAAAGTCAGTACGGCACAGACATTATGGAAAGTCAGTGACTCCCCGTTCCCGTGTCAGTGTCCTCAGTATCCTCAGTGTCCTCAGGCATCAGACAGAGTGGAGAACCGTGAAGCATGTGGAACCCAGTCAGGGAAAAGGATATCATTAAACTCAATGTGGTTCATTCTAACATCTGGAACTTCCCATCACTACATACAACAACACAAACATCATTTGGCGCTGAACTCTCTGTGTGTGTATGTGTGTGTGTGTTTCACTTCTCAGAGTGTGGATAAGATTCAGCATTGCTTGTTTATAATTCATAATTGCCTTGGCCTGGGGAGATGCAAGCTGGTAGGAAACACATTTAGTCTGGTTTAATCACGCATTGGAGGTGGAGATATGCACAGGCAGACTGGGCAGACACAGTAACACTCTCTCTCTCTCTCTCTCTCTCTCTCTCTCTCTCTCTCTCTCTCTCTCTCTCTCTCTCTCTCTCTCTCTCTCTCTCTCTCTCTCTCTCTCTCTCTCTCTCTCTCTCTCTCTCTCTCTCTCTCTCTCTCTCTCTCTCTCTCTCTCTCTCTCTCTCTCTCTCTCTCTCTCTCTCTCTCTCTCTCTCTCTCTCTCTCTCTCTCTCTCTCTCTCTCTCTCGCACACACACAAAATCCAATTTTCCCTAACCACTAAACCTAATCCTAACTGTTACTGTAACCTTAAACCTAACCTTAACCCCTATCCCTAACCCTAACTCCTAAAACTAACCCACCCCTAACCCTAATTATAACCCTTAACCTAAACTCTTAGCCTAAAATAGACCTTTTTACAAGTGAGGACCGGCAAAATGTCCCCACTTCTCTGAATTTGAGTTGGTTTACTATTCTTGTGAGGACTTCTGGTACTCACAACTATAGTAAAACGTGTTCACATACACACACATGCACACATGCGCACACACACACCTGGAGGATATGTGGAAAAGTTCACGTCTCCTGCTACATAGACAGACTCGGTGAGAAGCATCAAAGACTACCCTCTGTGGAATAAAGTATTAAATCCATGCAAAGTGATGGCCTCTACGGCTGCATGGGCCAAGTACATCAATCATCCTTGTGCTGTTGGCCAACCAACCAGGGGCAATTCTAGGATTTCTTTGATGGTGTGGCCAATGG
The DNA here is from genome assembly GCF_045679555.1 of Salvelinus alpinus. Classification (NCBI taxonomy): domain Eukaryota; kingdom Metazoa; phylum Chordata; class Actinopteri; order Salmoniformes; family Salmonidae; genus Salvelinus; species Salvelinus alpinus. The sequence continues at coordinate 39,762,019 of NC_092089.1, read as the reverse complement.
GGGATCAAGAACCAGTCATGGGTGGCCATGCAAAATCATCAAATTGTATGACAAATAGTGTTGAAAATTAGCTACGATTCATTGTGTTGAACAACTGTTTCAACTGTTAATTTGTGTCTGGACTAACTCATACAAATAAATCAATTTGAAGTGAAGTGATCCATATTGATCCATAGTGATCCATAGTGATCCATAGTGATCCATGTTGATCCACATTCAAGTTGAAGACGATTTTACTGCATTTCTAAAATGTTATTTTGAGAACAGCAAAAACAAGCAAAAATGACTCCAGCCATTATCACCGTAGCTGCTATAGCTTCATTCACCACAGTCGATAAGGGACATATGGGCACTAAAAGGACCCATGAGCACCAACATGTGAAGTTCATTGGAGCATTTCAAATTGTGTGTCAAATGAAAGCTAAGAATCTATATTTAAAATTAGGAATAAGCAAAGGATTTGATTTCTGGTCAAACAGGGGTCTTGCACATCATAATTATACCAGAAAAAGCATTATAATTTATCAGAAATACATCAAAACCCAATAATGTGGAAGTAAAGACCCCTGCCAACTAATATCAACACTCATATTTTGTTTTGGAAAAATGATTTGCCTTCGTAAGGTTAAGAAACATCGCCTTGTGCCTTGAAATGTTGTTACCAACAACCCACATATCTTTAAGATATTGTCACGCCCTGACCTTAGAGATCCTTTAATTATCTATTTGTTTAGGTCAGGGTGTGACTAGGGTGGGCAATCTATGTTTTCTATTTCTTTGTTGGCCTGGTATGGTTCCCAATCAGAGGCAGCTGTCTATCGTTGTCTCTGATTGGGGATCATACTTAGGCAGCTTTTTCCCACCTGTAGTTTGTGGGATCTTGTTTTTGTATTGTTGCTGTTGAGCCCTACAAGGCTGTACGTTTTGTTGGTTTCTCTTTCTTGTTTAGTTGCTGGTTATCATTAATAAATATGATTAACCTACCCCATGCTGCATATTGGTCCGACCATTCTTACAACGACGAGCATTACAGAAGATCCCACCACCCACGGACCAAGCAGCGTGCCCAGGAGGCGCAGGGATCCTGGGCCTGGGAGGAAAGCCAGGAGTGGAGGACATCCTGGACGTGGGATGAAATCATGGCAGGAGACAGAAGCCTGCCATGGAAGCAGACGGAGGCAGCGAGGGAACAACAACGACGACACCGGGGTTCGCGGCCACGACGGAAGCCCGAGAGGCAGCCTCCAATTTTCTTTTTGGAGGGGTGGCACATTTTTTATTTATTTATTTATTTTACCGTTATTTTACCAGGTAAGTTGACTGAGAACACGTTCTCATTTGCAGCAACGACCTGGGGAATAGTTACAGGGGAGAGGAGGGGGATGAATGAGCCAATTGTAAACTGGGGATTATTAGGTGACCGTGATGGTTGAGGGCCAGATTGGGAATTTAGCCAGGACACCGGGGTTAACACCCCTACTCTTACGATAAGTGCCATGGGATCTTTAATGACCTCAGAGAGTCAGGACACCCGTTTAACGTCCCATCCGAAAGACGGCACCCTACACAGAGCAGTGTCCCCAATCACTGCCCTGGGGCATTGGGATCTTTGTTTAGACCAGAGGAAAGAGTGCCTCCTACTGGCCCTCCAACACCACTTCCAGCAGCACCTGGTCTCCCATCCAGGGACTGACCAGGACCAACCCTGCTTAGCTTCAGAAGCAAGCCAGCAGTGGTATGCAGGGTGGTATGGGGTGGGGTGGTTGGCGGAGCCAGGGTTTGAACCAGAGCCAACTCCCCGTACTCACCGTGGGGAGCGTGTGACCTGTCAGGCACCATGTTTTGCAGTGATACGCACTGTGTCTTCAGTGCGCATCCATAGCGCGGTGCGTTCTGTGCCAGCTCCCCGCACTTGCCGTGCGAAAGTGGGCATCTGTCCAGGACGGGTGGTGCCGGCTCAGCGCGCCTGGTCTCCAGTGCTCCTCCTCGGTCCAGGATATCCTGCGCCGGCTCTACGTGCTGTATCTCCGGTGCGCCTTCACAGCCCAGTGCGTCCTGTGCCAGCTCCCGCACTTGCTGTGCGAATGATCCATGGCCCGAAGCCTCCAGTGATGATCCATGGCCTGAAGCCTCCAGTGATGATCCATGGCCCGAAGCCTCCAGTGATGATCCATGGCCCGAAACCTCCAGTGATGATCCATGGCCCGGAGCCTCAGGTGATGATCCATGGCCCGGAGCCTCAGGTGATGATCCATGGCCCGGAGCCTCCAGTGATGATCCATGGCCCGGAGCCTCCAGTGATGATCCATGGCCCTGAGCCTCTAGAGACGATCCAAGGTCCGGAGCCTCCAGCGACGGTTCCCAGTCCGGAGCCTCCAGTGACGGTCCCCAGTCCGGAGCCTCCAGCGACGGTTCCCAGTCCGGAGCCTCCGGCGATGATCCACGGTCCGGAGTCCCCGGCGACGATCTACGGTCCGGAGCTTCCGGCAACGATCCACGGTCCGGTTCCTCCTGCGACGATCCACGGCCCGGTTCCTCCGGTGACGATCCATGGTCCGGAGTCTCTGGTGAAGATCCACAGTCCGGAGCCGTCTGCGACGATCTATGGTCCAGAGTCCCCGGCAACGATCTACGGTCCCGAGTCCCCGGCGACGATCTACGGTCCGGAGTCCACGGCAACGATCTACTGTCCGGAGTCCCCGGCGATGATCCACGGTTCGATTCTTCCGGCGATGATTCATGGTCCGGAGCTTCCGGCGATGATCCCCGCACCAGAGGTGCCACCGAAGTTGGCGGAGCCACGAGAGGAGTGAGGTCTGCGTCCCGCACCGGAGCCGCCACCGAGGGTAGATGCCCACCCGGACCTTCCCCTATAGATTCAGGTTTGCGGCCGGAGTCCGCACCTTTGGGGGGGGGGGGGTACTGTCACGCCCTGACCTTAGAGATCCTTTTAATTCTCTATTTGGTAAGGTCAGGGTGTGACTAGGGTGGGAAATCTATGTTTTCTATTTCTTTGTTGGCCTGGTATGGTTCCCAATCAAGGGCAGCTCGTTGTCTCTGATTGGGGATCATACTTAGGCAGCTTTTTACCACCTGTAGTTTGTGGGATCTTGTTTTTGTATTGTTGCTGTTGAGCCCTGCAAGGCTGTACGTTTCGTTGGTTTCTCTTTCTTGTTTTATTGCTGGTTATCATTAATAAATATGATTAACCTACCCCAACGCTGCATCTTGGTCCGACCAATCTTACAACAACGAGTGTTACAGATATTTTCTAATTTCTCTTCCTCATGAGGAAGGACGATAAGTAGGTTGACCTACCAATTAGTTATAGTGCCTTGCAAAAGTATTCATCCCCCTTAGCTTTTTTTCCCATTTTGTTGCATTACAACCTGTAATTAAAATAGATTTTTATTTGGATTTCATGTAATGGACATACACAAAATAGTCCAAATTGGTGAAGTGAAATGGAGAAAAAAAACTTGTTTCAAAAAATTCTAAAAAACAAAAACCGGAAAAGTGGTGCTTGCATATGTATTCACCACCTTTGCTATGAAGTCCCTAAATAAGATCTGGTGCAAACAACTACCTTCAGAAGTCACACAATTAGTTAAATAAAGTCCATCTGTGTGCAATCTAAGTGTCACATGATCTGTCACATGATCTCAGTATATATACACCAAGCAAACGGCACCATGGAGATCAAGGAGCTCTCAAAACAGGTCAGGGACAAAGTTGTGGAGAAGTACAGATCAGGGTTGGGTTATAAAAAAATATAAGAAACTTTGAACATCCCATGGAGCACCATTAACCTGTTATGGCTGAAGGGGCAGTATTGAGTAACCTGGAAAGAGGTGCCCATTTCAAACGGCCTCGTACTCAATTCTTGCTCGTACAATATGCATATTATTATTACTATTGGATAGAAAACACTCTCTAGTTTCTAAAACCGTTTGAATTATTTCTCTAAGTGAAACAGAACTCTTTCTGCAGCCCATTTCCTATCCGGAAGTGAGATTTCCAAAAGCGAGGTCTTTGTTCAAGAGCTTGTCTATAAAAGGGCATGTCACTTGGGACTATAGAAACACGTCATACACCTTCCCCTGGGTGTCAAGCGGAAGTGAGAGCAGAAATGAGTTGATTATCTTGTTCTGAGATTGAATACATCCTCTTGGAATGAGAGGTCCGCCATTAATTTTTTTTCGAAGGCGCGAAGTTGGACCTGGAATCGCCTTCTGGAAAACCGTCGTTATGGGTGAATATGATCTCCGGCTTAGATTTTATTTGATACATGTCACAATATCATCCTAAAGTATGTTTTTTCAATATAGTTTTATTAGATTATTGAAATTTATTCGGGACTTTAGGCGTGATGCGTTGTATGATTTTCTTCAAGAAGGAGAAGTTAGCGCCGCATGGCCAGTGTGCTTGCTAATTCAAGAGGGAAAGAGTTCGTTCTGGATCCAAATAAAGACGGTTCTGGACAAAGGACCCCATGTACAACATTCTGATGGAAGATCAACAAAGGTAGGACCCAATTTGGGATGCTATTTCATATATCTGTCGAACTGTGCTATCGCTACCGATTACTTGGAATCAATGCTGTTGTGTGTTAGCTATTGCAGTAAGCTAATATAACGCTATATTGTGTTTTCGCTGTAAAACACTTAAAAAATCGGAAATATTGGCTGTATTCACAAGATCTTTGTCTTTCATTTGCTATACACCATATATTTTTCTGAAATGTTTTATGATGAGTAATTAGGTAGTTGACGTTGGTGTCTGTATTTACTCTGGCTACTCCCGTGCTATTTCTGACTGTAGCTATGATGGTAGCCGTAATGTAAAACTGATTTATAGCTCAAATATGCACATTTTTCAAAAAAAACATAGATTTATTGTGTAACATGTTATAGGACTGTCATCTGAGGAAGTTGTTTCTAGGTTTGTTTGGTTGGATCTTGGTTAGTTAGGTTGGCTTTGTGCATGCTACCTGTGCTGTGAAAAATGTCTGTCCTCTTTTGTATTTGGTGGTGAACTAACATAAATATACGTGGTGTTTTCGCTGTAAAACATTTAAAAAATTGAACATGTTGGCTGGATTCACAAGATGTTTATCTTTCAAATGCTGTATTGGACTTGTTAATGTGTGAAAGTTAAATATTTAAAAAAAAATGATTTTGAATTTCGCGCCCTGCACTTGAGCTGGATGTTGTCATAAGTGTACCGACCTCGGGCTTGCAGCCCTAACAGGTTTTAAATCCATTATTAAAAAATGGAAAGAATATGGCAAAACAACAAACCTGCCAAGAGAAGACCGCCCACCAAAACTCACGGACCAGGCAAGGAGGGCATTAATCAGAGAGGCAACAAAGTCACCAACGATAACCCTGAAGGAGCTGAAAATCTCCACAGTGGAGATTGGAGCATCTGTCCATAGGACTACTTTAAGCTGTACACTCCACAGAGCTGGGCTTTACGGAAGAGTGTCCAGAAAAAAGCCAATAAGCAAACACATTTGGGGTTCACCAAAAGGCATGTGGGAGACTCTCCAAACATATATAAAAAGGTACTCTGGTCAGATGAGACTAAAATGTAGCTTTTTGGCCATCAAGAAAAACGCTATGTCTGGCGCAAACCCAACACCTCTCATCCCCCCGAGAACACCATCCCCACTGTGAAACATGGTGGTGGCAGCATCATGCTGTTGGGATGTTTTTCATCAGCAGGGACTAGGAAACTGGTCAGAATTGAAGGAATGATGGATGGCGTTAAATACAGGGAAATTCTTGAGGGAAACCTGTTTCAGTCTTCCAGAGATTTGAGACTGGGACGGAGGTTCACCTTCCAGCAGAACAATGACCCTAAGCATATGCTAAAGCAACACTCGAGGGGTTTAAGGGGAAACATTTAAATGTCTTGGAATGGCCTAAGCCCAGACCTCAATCCAATTGAGAATCTGTGGTATGACTTAAAGATTGCTGTACACCAGCGGAACCCATCCAACTTGAAGGAGCTGGAGAAGTTTTGCCATGAAGAATGGGCAAAAATCCCAGTGGCTAGATGTGCCAACCTCTCTCTCTCTCTCTCTCTCTCTCTCTCTCTCTCTCTCTCTCTCTCTCTCTCTCTCTCTCTCTCTCTCTCTCTCTCTCTCTCTCTCTCTCTCTCTCTCTCTCTCTCTCTCTCTCTCTCTCTCTCTCTCTCTCTCTCTCTCTCTCTCTCTCTCTCTCTCTCTCTCTCTCTCTCTCTCTCTCTCTCTGCTCTCTCTCTCTCTCTGCCATTCTCTCTCTCTCTCTGCCATTCTCTCTCTCTCTCTCTGCCATTCTATCGCTCTCTCTCTCTGCCATTCTATCGCTCTCTCTCTCTGCCATTCTATCGCTCTCTCTCTCTGGCATTCTCTCACTCTCTCTATCTCTCGCTCTGCCATTCTCTCTCTCTCTCTCTCTCTCTCTCTCTCTCTCTCTCTCTCTCTCTCTCTCTCTCTCTCTCTCTCTCTCTCTCTCTCTCTCTCTCTCTCTCTCTCTCTCTCTCTCTCTCTCTCTCTCTCTCTCTCTCTTTCTCTTTCTCTTTCTCTCTCTCTCTCTCTCTGCCACTCTCTCTCTCTCTCTCTCTGCCACTCTCTCTCTCTCTCTCTCCAGTTAATGTCACCTGTCTTGGCTCTTACTGACATCTACCATAACACCTACCACCAACCCTCTTTCTATTTACTGTAGCAAGTATCCTCACCCACTGAGCACCGACTGACACCGGACGTCCATGGACATTGAAAAGTAGTTGGAACTTGGTCAGTTCGCCCTGGTCGGACCAAATCTGAACCTTTCATAGGCGTCTATGTTTCACAAGTTTGGACAGCACAGTTGAATACAGTTCAGTACCCTAGAACATAGTAAAGAACAGTACAGTAAAGAAAAGTAGAGTTCAGTACAGTAGAGCCCATACATAACATTTTAGAATAAACATATGCCATAGCCTACAGCAATTAGCAATTAGATATCTCAGCAACGAGATACCAACTAGTTTAATTTCCTGTCAAGTCAAACAGCAGTTACTTAGCCATTTTCCACCTCCGCACTGCTTTCGTCAACTGAGAGAGAAGTCACACCGTTCAATCCCTGCAGCTGCACTCTCCAAATTCCTAAAGCCAGCTAATCAAACAGCCTTCCGGCTGGCTCTGAGCCGTCCACATGGTCCTAAAGCCAGCCCATTGATACTGCTAAACTGCCAGAACAAACACACATTTTTTTCTCTCCAATCTGAGCCAGATTGACAGCGCTCTGACCGAATGAGAATAGGGGGGTACTAAGGGTGGCCAATCATATTTCAGGGGCGTGGGGCGGGGCGATGCCACCCCTTTCACCACTCTAAAACCACCCCTGCAACCAACCAAATTTCCCTGTTATGCTTTTGTAAATTCACAGAATCACAGCACAACATTCAACAATATCTAAAACTAAAACAGCATACAGTGCCAGCGCAATATAACTTTTCCACATTTGCCAATTCTGACCATGAGTCAAAATTCAACCTTTCATCTTTTATCTAGTAACCCAAAACGTCCTACAAGCAATGAAAGAGCAGCAGTTGATACATGAGAAGTCAAGAGTCTGGTATGAATATTGACAGTAACTTGCGGCTCTATCAAAGTTTTGACTTTTGAGCATACGGCTATCGGCGCCATCTGTGGGGATGACCACATATTAGAACCACAATAAGAAAGCTATAAATATGTTTCCAATAACCAAATAATTGAAAACATGTAGAAGTTGTTATCTTATGTCTCAAATGGTCTATTGAAGTTGGTAATTTTTCAGCAAACAATTTACCAATTTTACACGGATAAAAATCCATTTGTTTTGTATATAGCCTATTGAAAGTGTACAGCGTGGCATATATTTCTTAAAGTGTCATTTAACAAGATGTATGGTGAAGAAATGTGATATGTTATGCTGCTCCTTTATCTAACAATGGAGGCCTTTTTGCAAAGTCGTCTAAAATAAGGTTCATATTAAAGCTGATTTTACGATTTTCAGAAAGGAAAGTTCCAGGCAAACGGTTCAGGAAATGATATAATTGTGGAAGAATAAAATTGCCTGCAACAAAAAGAGCAGAGGGGGAGAAATTCCTAAAAAGAGGAAATACAACATTTACACATCAGAGGAACAAGTAGGTTACACCATTGGGCTGTACAGTACATTGGGCTGTACAGTACATTGGGCTGTACAGTACAGTACATCTGACTAAACTGACTGATTTGTTTGTCACTGCTGTGTTGCCCTCTGATGTTGACGATAGTATGTGAAATTGCATATGAGCTCATTTTATTTGAAAAGTTTGGTTATAATGTACTGCCTGTAGATAATCATCATCATCCATCATAACCACCATCATAATCCCCATCCATTGGATCATTATCATGTCCACATATCACCATGACGTTTGTTTCACACAGCTTGTCATGTTGATCCTTCACATTAAACCAGGTCAGCCATGAGAATCAGTTGGACAGTGGCTGTAGTGAGAGGAGAATGGCGTCCGTTCCCAGCACTCACCAGGTAGGCTAAATGGACTGGGCCAGAGCCAGGGTGTTATCTTACCATCTCAGGCCATGATGCCAGCTAAGAACAGGAGAGGCCCACTCCTTGCCTCAACGCCCCTGTTGCTACAAAGTTACATCCCCCAGTCAGCGTCAGCCCAACAGCAGACCCAACACCAGACACTCTGTGAGCATAACCTCTTCTCACCTAACCTCCATGACTGTGGTGGATCAAAAACAATATCATCCATGCCCCATCAGGAGAGAAGAGAGGGCAGATAAGAAGAGAGGAGGAGAGGAGGAGAGGGATGGATGAGAGGGAGAAAAGAGAAGAAAAGGCAGAGAAGACGTGCGGAGACAAGGAAGAGGTGAGAGGGGGGGAGAGGGGTGTGAAGTAGAGAGGAGGTGAGAACAGGACAGGAGAGGAGGAGAAGGTGCCCGGCTTGCAGTCCCACACCTCTGGCCCCAGGACAACCATTAATTAGCCCTACTCCCTGCGTCAATCAGTCAGTCCACTGCTTGCCTACGGAGCCTTGGCCCTTCACATGTAACACTAGAGTGTTTTCCTACCCTGAACTGGCTGGGTGGGATCCCTGGCCCTCCATATGTAACACTAGAGTGTTTTCCTACCCTGAGATGGCTGGGTGGGATCCCTGGCCCTCCACATGTAACACTATAGTGTTTTCCTACCCTGGGCTGGCTGGCTGGGTGGGATCCCTGGCCCTCCATATGTAACACTAGAGTGTTTTCCTACCATGAGCTGGCTGGGTGGGATCCCTGGCCCTCCACATGTAACACTATAGTGTTTTCCTACTCTGGGCTGGCTGGGTGGGAGCCCTGGCCCTCCACATGTAACACTAGAGTGTTGTCCTACCCTGGGCTGGCTGGGTGGGTGGGAGCCCTGGCCCTCCACATGTAACACTAGAGTGTTTTCTTACCCTGGGCTGGCTGGCTGGGTGGGAGCCCTGGCCCTCCATATGTAACACTAGAGTGTTTTCTTACCCTGGGCTGGCTGGCTGGGTGGGAGCCCTGGCCCTCCACATGTAACACTAGAGTGTTGTCCTACCCTGGGATGGCTGGCTGGGTGGGAGCCCTGGTCCTCCACATGTAACACTATAGTGTTTTCCTACCCTGGGATGGCTGGGTGGGTGGGAGCCCTGGCCCTCCATATGTAACACTAGAGTGTTTTCTTACCCTGGGCTGGCTGGGTGGGTGGGAGCCCTGGCCCTCCACATGTAACACTAGAGTGTTTTCTTACCCTGGGCTGGCTGGGTGGGTGGGAGCCCTGGCCCTCCACATGTAACACTAGAGTGTTTTCTTACCCTGGGCTGGCTGGGTGGGTGGGAGCCCTGGCCCTCCACATGTAACACTAGAGTGTTTTCCTACCCTGGGCTGGCTGGCTGGTTGGGAGCCCTGGCCCTCCACATGTAACACTAGAGTGTTTTCCTACTCTGGGCTGGCTGGCTGGGTGGGAGCCCTGGCCCTCCACATGTAACACTAGAGTGTTTTCTTACCCTGGGCTGGCTGGGTGGGTGGGAGCCCTGGCCCTCCACATGTAACACTAGAGTGTTTTCCTACTCTGGGCTGGCTGGGTGGGTGGGAGCCCTGGCCCTCCACATGTAACACTAGAGTGTTTTCCTACCCTGGGATGGCTGGCTGGGTGGGAGCCCTGGCCCTCCATATGTAACACTAGAGTGTTTTCTTACCCTGGGCTGGCTTGGCTGGGTGGGAGCCCTGGCACTCCACATGTAACACTAGAGTGTTGTCCTACCCTGGGCTGGCTGGCTGGGTGGGAGCCCTGGTCCTCCACATGTAACACTATAGTGTTTTCCTACCCTGGGCTGGCTGGGTGGGTGGGAGCCCTGGCCCTCCATATGTAACACTAGAGTGTTTTCTTACCCTGGGCTGGCTGGCTGGGTGGGATCCCTGGCCCTCCACATGTAACACTAGAGTGTTTTCCTACCCTGGGATGGCTGGCTGGGTGGGATCCCTGGCCCTCCACATGTAACACTAGAGTGTTTTCTTACCCTGGGCTGGCTGGCTGGGTGGGATCCCTGGCCCTCCACATGTAACACTAGAGTGTTTTCCTACTCTGGGCTGGCTGGCTGGGTGGGAGCCCTGGCCCTCCACATGTAACACTAGAGTGTTTTCCTACCCTGGGCTGGCTGGCTGGGTGGGATCCCTGGCCCTCCACATGTAACACTATAGTGTTTTCCTACCCTGGGCTGGCTGGGTGGGTGGGAGCCCTGGCCCTCCACATGTAACACTAGAGTGTTTTCTTACCCTGGGCTGGCTGGCTGGGTGGGAGCCCTGGCCCTCCACATGTAACACTAGAGTGTTGTCCTACCCTGGCATGGCTGGCTGGGTGGGAGCCCTGGCCCTCCATATGTAACACTAGAGTGTTTTCTTACCCTGGGCTGGCTGGCTGGGTGGGAGCCCTGGCCCTCCACATGTAACACTAGAGTGTTGCCCTACCCTTGGCTGGCTGGCTGGGTGGGAGCCCTGGTCCTCCACATGTAACACTATAGTGTTGTCCTACCCTGGGCTGGCTGGCTGGGTGGGAGCCCTGGTCCTCCACATGTAACACTATAGTGTTTTCCTACCCTGGGCTGGCTGGGTGGGTGGGAGCCCTGGCCCTCCACATGTAACACTAGAGTGTTTTCTTACCCTGGGCTGGCTGGCTGGGTGGGAGCCCTGGCCCTCCACATGTAACACTAGAGTGTTTTCCTACTCTGGGCTGGCTGGCTGGGTGGGAGCCCTGGCCCTCCATATGTAACACTAGAGTGTTTTCCTACCCTGGGATGGCTGGCTGGGTTGGATCCCTGGCCCTCCACATGTAACACTAGAGTGTTTTCCTACCCTGGGCTGGCTGGCTGGGTGGGATCCCTGGCCCTCCACATGTAACACTAGAGTGTTTTCCTACTCTGGGCTGGCTGGCTGGGTGGGAGCCCTGGCCCTCCATATGTAACACTAGAGTGTTTTCCTACCCTGGGCTGGCTGGCTGGGTGGGATCCCTGGCCCTCCACATGTAACACTATAGTGTTTTCCTACTCTGGGCTGGCTGGGTGGGAGCCCTGGCCCTCCACATGTAACACTATAGTGTTGTCCTACCCTGGGCTGGCTGGCTGGGTGGGAGCCCTGGCCCTCCACATGTAACACTAGAGTGTTTTCTTACCCTGGGCTGGCTGGCTGGGTGGGAGCCCTGGTCCTCCACATGTAACACTATAGTGTTTTCCTACTCTGGGCTGGCTGGGTGGGAGCCCTGGCCCTCCATATGTAACACTAGAGTGTTTTCTTACCCTGGGCTGGCTGGCTGGGTGGGAGCCCTGGCCCTCCACATGTAACACTAGAGTGTTTTCTTACCCTGGGCTGGCTGGCTGGGTGGGATCCCTGGCCCTCCACATGTAACACTAGAGTGTTTTCCTACTCTGGGCTGGCTGGCTGGGTGGGAGCCCTGGCCCTCCATATGTAACACTAGAGTGTTTTCCTACCCTGGGCTGGCTGGCTGGGTGGGATCCCTGGCCCTCCACATGTAACACTATAGTGTTTTCCTACCCTGGGCTGGCTGGGTGGGTGGGAGCCCTGGCCCTCCACATGTAACACTAGAGTGTTTTCTTACCCTGGGCTGGCTGGCTGGGTGGGAGCCCTGGCCCTCCACATGTAACACTAGAGTGTTGTCCTACCCTGGCATGGCTGGCTGGGTGGGAGCCCTGGCCCTCCATATGTAACACTAGAGTGTTTTCTTACCCTGGGCTGGCTGGCTGGATGGGAGCCCTGGCCCTCCACATGTAACACTAGAGTGTTGTCCTACCCTTGGCTGGCTGGCTGGGTGGGAGCCCTGGTCCTCCACATGTAACACTATAGTGTTGTCCTACCCTGGGCTGGCTGGCTGGGTGGGAGCCCTGGTCCTCCACATGTAACACTATAGTGTTTTCCTACCCTGGGCTGGCTGGGTGGGTGGGAGCCCTGGCCCTCCACATGTAACACTAGAGTGTTTTCTTACCCTGGGCTGGCTGGCTGGGTGGGAGCCCTGGCCCTCCACATGTAACACTAGAGTGTTTTCCTACTCTGGGCTGGCTGGCTGGGTGGGAGCCCTGGCCCTCCATATGTAACACTAGAGTGTTTTCCTACCCTGGGATGGCTGGCTGGGTTGGATCCCTGGCCCTCCACATGTAACACTAGAGTGTTTTCCTACCCTGGGCTGGCTGGCTGGGTGGGATCCCTGGCCCTCCACATGTAACACTAGAGTGTTTTCCTACTCTGGGCTGGCTGGCTGGGTGGGAGCCCTGGCCCTCCATATGTAACACTAGAGTGTTTTCCTACCCTGGGCTGGCTGGCTGGGTGGGATCCCTGGCCCTCCACATGTAACACTATAGTGTTTTCCTACTCTGGGCTGGCTGGGTGGGAGCCCTGGCCCTCCACATGTAACACTATAGTGTTGTCCTACCCTGGGCTGGCTGGCTGGGTGGGAGCCCTGGCCCTCCACATGTAACACTAGAGTGTTTTCTTACCCTGGGCTGGCTGGCTGGGTGGGAGCCCTGGTCCTCCACATGTAACACTATAGTGTTTTCCTACTCTGGGCTGGCTGGGTGGGAGCCCTGGCCCTCCATATGTAACACTAGAGTGTTTTCTTACCCTGGGCTGGCTGGCTGGGTGGGAGCCCTGGCCCTCCACATGTAACACTAGAGTGTTTTCTTACCCTGGGCTGGCTGGCTGGGTGGGAGCCCTGGCCCTCCATATGTAACACTAGAGTGTTTTCTTACCCTGGGCTGGCTGGCTGGGTGGGAGCCTTGGCCCTCCATATGTAACACTAGAGTGTTTTCCTACTCTGGGCTGGCTGGGTGGGTGGGAGCCCTGGCCCTCCATATGTAACACTAGAGTGTTTTCTTACCCTGGGCTGGCTGGCTGGGTGGGAGCCCTGGCCCTCCATATGTAACACTAGAGTGTTTTCCTACTCTGGGCTGGCTGGCTGGGTGGGAGCCCTGGCCCTCCATATGTAACACTAGAGTGTTTTCCTACTCTGGGCTGGCTGGCTGGGTGGGAGCCCTGGCCCTCCATATGTAACACTAGAGTGTTTTCTTACCCTGGGCTGGCTGGCTGGGTGGGAGCCCTGGCCCTCCATATGTAACACTAGAGTGTTTTCTTACCCTGGGCTGGCTGGCTGAGTGGGAGCCCTGGCCCTCCATATGTAACACTAGAGTGTTTTCTTACCCTGGGCTGGCTGGCTGGGTGGGAGCCCTGGCCCTCCACATGTAACACTAGAGTGTTGTCCTACCCTGGGCGGGCTGGGTGGGAGCCCTGGTCCTCCACATGTAACACTATAGTGTTTTCCTACCCTGGGCTGGCTGGCTGGGTGGGAGCCCTGGCCCTCCATATGTAACACTAGAGTGTTTTCTTACCCTGGGCTGGCTGGCTGGGTGGGAGCCCTGGCCCTCCATATGTAACACTAGAGTGTTTTCCTACTCTGGGCTGGCTGGCTGGGTGGGAGCCCTGGCCCTCCACATGTAACACTAGAGTGTTTTCCTACTCTGGGCTGGCTGGCTGGGTGGGAGCCCTGGCCCTCCATATGTAACACTAGAGTGTTTTCCTACCCTGGGATGGCTGGCTGGGTGGGATCCCTGGCCCTCCACATGTAACACTAGAGTGTTTTCCTACTCTGGGCTGGCTGGCTGGGTGGGAGCCCTGGCCCTCCATATGTAACACTAGAGTGTTTTCTTACCCTGGGCTGGCTGGCTGGGTGGGATCCCTGGCCCTCCACATGTAACACTATAGTGTTTTCCTACTCTGGGCTGGCTGGGTGGGAGCCCTGGCCCTCCACATGTAACACTATAGTGTTGTCCTACCCTGGGCTGGCTGGATGGGTGGGAGCCCTGGCCCTCCACATGTAACACTAGAGTGTTTTCTTACCCTGGGCTGGCTGGCTGGGTGGGAGCCCTGGTCCTCCACATGTAACACTATAGTGTTTTCCTACCCTGGGCTGGCTGGCTGGGTGGGAGCCCTGGCCCTCCACATGTAACACTAGAGTGTTTTCTTACCCTGGGCTGGCTGGCTGGGTGGGAGCCCTGGCCCTCCATATGTAACACTAGAGTGTTTTCTTACCCTGGGCTGGCTGGTTGGGTGGGAGCCCTGGCCCTCCATATGTAACACTAGAGTGTTTTCTTACCCTGGGCTGGCTGGCTGGGTGGGAGCCCTGGCCCTCCATATGTAACACTAGAGTGTTTTCCTACTCTGGGCTGGCTGGTTGGGTGGGAGCCTTGGCCCTCCATATGTAACACTAGAGTGTTTTCTTACCCTGGGCTGGCTGGCTGGGTGGGAGCCCTGGCCCTCCACATGTAACACTATAGTGTTTTCTTACCCTGGGCTGGCTGGCTGGGTGGGAGCCTTGGCCCTCCATATGTAACACTAGAGTGTTTTCTTACCCTGGGCTGGCTGGCTGGGTGGGAGCCCTGGCCCTCCACATGTAACACTAGAGTGTTGTCCTACCCTGGGCGGGCTGGGTGGGAGCCCTGGTCCTCCACATGTAACACTATAGTGTTTTCCTACCCTGGGCTGGCTGGGTGGGTGGGAGCCCTGGCCCTCCACATGTAACACTATAGTGTTTTCCTACTCTGGGCTGGCTGGCTGGGTGGGAGCCCTGGCCCTCCATATGTAACACTAGAGTGTTTTCTTACCCTGGGCTGGCTGGCTGGGTGGGAGCCCTGGCCCTCCATATGTAACACTAGAGTGTTTTCTTACCCTGGGCTGGCTGGCTGGGTGGGAGCCCTGGTCCTCCACATGTAACACTATAGTGTTTTCCTACCCTGGGCTGGCTGGCTGGGTGGGAGCCCTGGCCCTCCACATGTAACACTAGAGTGTTTTCCTACCCTGGGCTGGCTGGCTGGGTGGGAGGCCTGGCCCTCCACATGTAACACTAGAGTGTTTTCCTACTCTGGGCTGGCTGGCTGGGTGGGAGCCCTGGCCCTCCACATGTAACACTAGAGTGTTTTCCTACTCTGGGCTGGCTGGCTGGGTGGGAGCCCTGGTCCTCCACATGTAACACTATAGTGTTGTCCTACCCTGGGCTGGCTGGCTGGGTGGGAGCCCTGGTCCTCCACATGTAACACTATAGTGTTTTCCTACCCTGGGCTGGCTGGGTGGGTGGGAGCCCTGGCCCTCCACATGTAACACTAGAGTGTTTTCTTACCCTGGGCTGGCTGGCTGGGTGGGAGCCCTGGCCCTCCACATGTAACACTAGAGTGTTTTCCTACTCTGGGCTGGCTGGCTGGGTGGGAGCCCTGGCCCTCCATATGTAACACTAGAGTGTTTTCCTACCCTGGGATGGCTGGCTGGGTTGGATCCCTGGCCCTCCACATGTAACACTAGAGTGTTTTCCTACCCTGGGCTGGCTGGCTGGGTGGGATCCCTGGCCCTCCACATGTAACACTAGAGTGTTTTCCTACTCTGGGCTGGCTGGCTGGGTGGGAGCCCTGGCCCTCCATATGTAACACTAGAGTGTTTTCCTACCCTGGGCTGGCTGGCTGGGTGGGATCCCTGGCCCTCCACATGTAACACTATAGTGTTTTCCTACTCTGGGCTGGCTGGGTGGGAGCCCTGGCCCTCCACATGTAACACTATAGTGTTGTCCTACCCTGGGCTGGCTGGCTGGGTGGGAGCCCTGGCCCTCCACATGTAACACTAGAGTGTTTTCTTACCCTGGGCTGGCTGGCTGGGTGGGAGCCCTGGTCCTCCACATGTAACACTATAGTGTTTTCCTACTCTGGGCTGGCTGGGTGGGAGCCCTGGCCCTCCATATGTAACACTAGAGTGTTTTCTTACCCTGGGCTGGCTGGCTGGGTGGGAGCCCTGGCCCTCCACATGTAACACTAGAGTGTTTTCTTACCCTGGGCTGGCTGGCTGGGTGGGATCCTTGGCCCTCCACATGTAACACTAGAGTGTTTTCCTACTCTGGGCTGGCTGGCTGGGTGGGAGCCCTGGCCCTCCATATGTAACACTAGAGTGTTTTCCTACCCTGGGCTGGCTGGCTGGGTGGGATCCCTGGCCCTCCACATGTAACACTATAGTGTTTTCCTACCCTGGGCTGGCTGGGTGGGTGGGAGCCCTGGCCCTCCACATGTAACACTAGAGTGTTTTCTTACCCTGGGCTGGCTGGCTGGGTGGGAGCCCTGGCCCTCCACATGTAACACTAGAGTGTTGTCCTACCCTGGCATGGCTGGCTGGGTGGGAGCCCTGGCCCTCCATATGTAACACTAGAGTGTTTTCTTACCCTGGGCTGGCTGGCTGGGTGGGAGCCCTGGCCCTCCACATGTAACACTAGAGTGTTGTCCTACCCTTGGCTGGCTGGCTGGGTGGGAGCCCTGGTCCTCCACATGTAACACTATAGTGTTGTCCTACCCTGGGCTGGCTGGCTGGGTGGGAGCCCTGGTCCTCCACATGTAACACTATAGTGTTTTCCTACCCTGGGCTGGCTGGGTGGGTGGGAGCCCTGGCCCTCCACATGTAACACTAGAGTGTTTTCTTACCCTGGGCTGGCTGGCTGGGTGGGAGCCCTGGCCCTCCACATGTAACACTAGAGTGTTTTCCTACTCTGGGCTGGCTGGCTGGGTGGGAGCCCTGGCCCTCCATATGTAACACTAGAGTGTTTTCCTACCCTGGGATGGCTGGCTGGGTTGGATCCCTGGCCCTCCACATGTAACACTAGAGTGTTTTCCTACCCTGGGCTGGCTGGCTGGCTGGGTGGGATCCCTGGCCCTCCACATGTAACACTAGAGTGTTTTCCTACTCTGGGCTGGCTGGCTGGGTGGGAGCCCTGGCCCTCCATATGTAACACTAGAGTGTTTTCCTACCCTGGGCTGGCTGGCTGGGTGGGATCCCTGGCCCTCCACATGTAACACTATAGTGTTTTCCTACTCTGGGCTGGCTGGGTGGGAGCCCTGGCCCTCCACATGTAACACTATAGTGTTGTCCTACCCTGGGCTGGCTGGCTGGGTGGGAGCCCTGGCCCTCCACATGTAACACTAGAGTGTTTTCTTACCCTGGGCTGGCTGGCTGGGTGGGAGCCCTGGTCCTCCACATGTAACACTATAGTGTTTTCCTACTCTGGGCTGGCTGGGTGGGAGCCCTGGCCCTCCATATGTAACACTAGAGTGTTTTCTTACCCTGGGCTGGCTGGCTGGGTGGGAGCCCTGGCCCTCCACATGTAACACTAGAGTGTTTTCTTACCCTGGGCTGGCTGGCTGGGTGGGAGCCCTGGCCCTCCATATGTAACACTAGAGTGTTTTCTTACCCTGGGCTGGCTGGCTGGGTGGGAGCCTTGGCCCTCCATATGTAACACTAGAGTGTTTTCCTACTCTGGGCTGGCTGGGTGGGTGGGAGCCCTGGCCCTCCATATGTAACACTAGAGTGTTTTCTTACCCTGGGCTGGCTGGCTGGGTGGGAGCCCTGGCCCTCCATATGTAACACTAGAGTGTTTTCCTACTCTGGGCTGGCTGGCTGGGTGGGAGCCATGGCCCTCCATATGTAACACTAGAGTGTTTTCCTACTCTGGGCTGGCTGGCTGGGTGGGAGCCCTGGCCCTCCATATGTAACACTAGAGTGTTTTCTTACCCTGGGCTGGCTGGCTGGGTGGGAGCCCTGGCCCTCCATATGTAACACTAGAGTGTTTTCTTACCCTGGGCTGGCTGGCTGAGTGGGAGCCCTGGCCCTCCATATGTAACACTAGAGTGTTTTCTTACCCTGGGCTGGCTGGCTGGGTGGGAGCCCTGGCCCTCCACATGTAACACTAGAGTGTTTTCCTACTCTGGGCTGGCTGGCTGGGTGGGAGCCCTGGCCCTCCATATGTAACACTAGAGTGTTTTCCTACCCTGGGATGGCTGGCTGGGTTGGATCCCTGGCCCTCCACATGTAACACTAGAGTGTTTTCCTACCCTGGGCTGGCTGGCTGGCTGGGTGGGATCCCTGGCCCTCCACATGTAACACTAGAGTGTTTTCCTACTCTGGGCTGGCTGGCTGGGTGGGAGCCCTGGCCCTCCATATGTAACACTAGAGTGTTTTCCTACCCTGGGCTGGCTGGCTGGGTGGGATCCCTGGCCCTCCACATGTAACACTATAGTGTTTTCCTACTCTGGGCTGGCTGGGTGGGAGCCCTGGCCCTCCACATGTAACACTATAGTGTTGTCCTACCCTGGGCTGGCTGGCTGGGTGGGAGCCCTGGCCCTCCACATGTAACACTAGAGTGTTTTCTTACCCTGGGCTGGCTGGCTGGGTGGGAGCCCTGGTCCTCCACATGTAACACTATAGTGTTTTCCTACTCTGGGCTGGCTGGGTGGGAGCCCTGGCCCTCCATATGTAACACTAGAGTGTTTTCTTACCCTGGGCTGGCTGGCTGGGTGGGAGCCCTGGCCCTCCACATGTAACACTAGAGTGTTTTCTTACCCTGGGCTGGCTGGCTGGGTGGGAGCCCTGGCCCTCCATATGTAACACTAGAGTGTTTTCTTACCCTGGGCTGGCTGGCTGGGTGGGAGCCTTGGCCCTCCATATGTAACACTAGAGTGTTTTCCTACTCTGGGCTGGCTGGGTGGGTGGGAGCCCTGGCCCTCCATATGTAACACTAGAGTGTTTTCTTACCCTGGGCTGGCTGGCTGGGTGGGAGCCCTGGCCCTCCATATGTAACACTAGAGTGTTTTCCTACTCTGGGCTGGCTGGCTGGGTGGGAGCCATGGCCCTCCATATGTAACACTAGAGTGTTTTCCTACTCTGGGCTGGCTGGCTGGGTGGGAGCCCTGGCCCTCCATATGTAACACTAGAGTGTTTTCTTACCCTGGGCTGGCTGGCTGGGTGGGAGCCCTGGCCCTCCATATGTAACACTAGAGTGTTTTCTTACCCTGGGCTGGCTGGCTGAGTGGGAGCCCTGGCCCTCCATATGTAACACTAGAGTGTTTTCTTACCCTGGGCTGGCTGGCTGGGTGGGAGCCCTGGCCCTCCACATGTAACACTAGAGTGTTGTCCTACCCTGGGCGGGCTGGGTGGGAGCCCTGGTCCTCCACATGTAACACTATAGTGTTTTCCTACCCTGGGCTGGCTGGCTGGGTGGGAGCCCTGGCCCTCCATATGTAACACTAGAGTGTTTTCTTACCCTGGGCTGGCTGGCTGGGTGGGAGCCCTGGCCCTCCATATGTAACACTAGAGTGTTTTCCTACTCTGGGCTGGCTGGCTGGGTGGGAGCCCTGGCCCTCCACATGTAACACTAGAGTGTTTTCCTACTCTGGGCTGGCTGGCTGGGTGGGAGCCCTGGCCCTCCATATGTAACACTAGAGTGTTTTCCTACCCTGGGATGGCTGGCTGGGTGGGATCCCTGGCCCTCCACATGTAACACTAGAGTGTTTTCCTACTCTGGGCTGGCTGGCTGGGTGGGAGCCCTGGCCCTCCATATGTAACACTAGAGTGTTTTCTTACCCTGGGCTGGCTGGCTGGGTGGGATCCCTGGCCCTCCACATGTAACACTATAGTGTTTTCCTACTCTGGGCTGGCTGGGTGGGAGCCCTGGCCCTCCACATGTAACACTATAGTGTTGTCCTACCCTGGGCTGGCTGGATGGGTGGGAGCCCTGGCCCTCCACATGTAACACTAGAGTGTTTTCTTACCCTGGGCTGGCTGGCTGGGTGGGAGCCCTGGTCCTCCACATGTAACACTATAGTGTTTTCCTACCCTGGGCTGGCTGGCTGGGTGGGAGCCCTGGCCCTCCACATGTAACACTAGAGTGTTTTCTTACCCTGGGCTGGCTGGCTGGGTGGGAGCCCTGGCCCTCCATATGTAACACTAGAGTGTTTTCTTACCCTGGGCTGGCTGGTTGGGTGGGAGCCCTGGCCCTCCATATGTAACACTAGAGTGTTTTCTTACCCTGGGCTGGCTGGCTGGGTGGGAGCCCTGGCCCTCCATATGTAACACTAGAGTGTTTTCCTACTCTGGGCTGGCTGGTTGGGTGGGAGCCTTGGCCCTCCATATGTAACACTAGAGTGTTTTCTTACCCTGGGCTGGCTGGCTGGGTGGGAGCCCTGGCCCTCCACATGTAACACTATAGTGTTTTCTTACCCTGGGCTGGCTGGCTGGGTGGGAGCCTTGGCCCTCCATATGTAACACTAGAGTGTTTTCTTACCCTGGGCTGGCTGGCTGGGTGGGAGCCCTGGCCCTCCACATGTAACACTAGAGTGTTGTCCTACCCTGGGCGGGCTGGGTGGGAGCCCTGGTCCTCCACATGTAACACTATAGTGTTTTCCTACCCTGGGCTGGCTGGGTGGGTGGGAGCCCTGGCCCTCCACATGTAACACTATAGTGTTTTCCTACTCTGGGCTGGCTGGCTGGGTGGGAGCCCTGGCCCTCCATATGTAACACTAGAGTGTTTTCTTACCCTGGGCTGGCTGGCTGGGTGGGAGCCCTGGCCCTCCATATGTAACACTAGAGTGTTTTCTTACCCTGGGCTGGCTGGCTGGGTGGGAGCCCTGGTCCTCCACATGTAACACTATAGTGTTTTCCTACCCTGGGCTGGCTGGCTGGGTGGGAGCCCTGGCCCTCCACATGTAACACTAGAGTGTTTTCCTACCCTGGGCTGGCTGGCTGGGTGGGAGCCCTGGCCCTCCACATGTAACACTAGAGTGTTTTCCTACTCTGGGCTGGCTGGCTGGGTGGGAGCCCTGGCCCTCCACATGTAACACTATAGTGTTTTCCTACTCTGGGCTGGCTGGCTGGGTGGGAGCCCTGGCCCTCCATATGTAACACTAGAGTGTTTTCTTACCCTGGGCTGGCTGGCTGGGTGGGAGCCCTGGCCCTCCATATGTAACACTAGAGTGTTTTCTTACCCTGGGCTGGCTGGCTGGGTGGGAGCCCTGGCCCTCCATATGTAACACTAGAGTGTTTTCTTACCCTGGGCTGGCTGGGTGGGTGGGAGCCCTGGCCCTCCACATGTAACACTAGAGTGTTTTCCTACTCTGGGCTGGCTGGCTGGGTGGGAGCCCTGGCCCTCCATATGTAACACTAGAGTGTTTTCTTACCCTGGGCTGGCTGGCTGGGTGGGAGCCCTGGCCCTCCACATGTAACACTAGAGTGTTTTCTTACCCTGGGCTGGCTGGGTGGGTGGGAGCCCTGGTCCCCCATCCCCTGGCTCCTGGTTTGGTTTGACACCCACTGATGTGCGGCGCACAATTGGGCGTTGCACAGTTGGCCGAGCGTCGTCCGGGTTTGGCCGGGGTAGGCGTCATTGTAAATAAGAATTTGTTCTTAACTGACTTGCCTAGTTAAGTAAAGGTTAAATAAAAAAACAAAATAAAATGTGAAGTGTAAATCTTTTTCATTGTAAAACACAATTCCTTATTGTACTTACTGGTTGTTTTCTAGAGGTTTCTACAGAGTCTGCCAGACTTAGGAGGTTACCACTCTTTCCAGAGAAAAGAGATGCATTTTACATGCCCCTCTCTGTTACACAATTACCAATTCTTTGCCCTACACAGTTTAGTTTCACCCATACACATTTCAAGACTGCCACTTACTGCCACAATACATCCATGTTTTACAGTAGGCCCATTTATTCATCCTAATTCATCCCCTTTGTATCTCCATCAATCACATTACAATCCTTTAAAACATGTTTCCAGACATTATTCACTTTCTGTTACTGAGGTATATTCCCTAACCTTGTTCTATCCACACCTAGAAGTGAAAACCACTATGATCTGTAATGGGCTCTATGCATCATACCCATCAGGGCCTTAGTCTCTGGAGGGTATTTCAATCAGATGAACCCTGTCAAGAATAAAACACTTTGACCCTAGAGGAAAGTCAACCTGGTTTGATTTATCCTCTTCTCTATCTAACTCTGCACTCACTTGTCCAGCGCTATAGGCTACCTGCATTTCATCCTCTCCACATACATACACATATTATGTGAGATAGCCCTCAGGGCGAAGGCATCCTACACCATGGGAATGGCTCAAAGCCTTTGTCTTTGCGGTAAACATATCATGTCATAATTTATTGAAGACAAAATGGTGTAGACAGCACCATGTCCTCCCCATGGAGATATATGGCATTATTTACCATAACACCTATGTAACATCAGCTCCTAATGCACCATGGGTAGACCTGCACACAACAATGGGTGGCTATCAGGCCCATCTCTACTTTATTCCTCACAATAGAAAGAAGGCCCATCTCTACTTTATTCCTCACAATAGAAAGACTCACCCACATGAAAAACTACTTTTTTGGACCTTACTGTAGTATTAACTGTAGTGTTTTTCTGGACTGAAGTCCAAAGTTGCAAATCATTTAAAAAGTTATCCTTTTTAGATAAAACTATACTAAATATTATCACATGACACCAAATAATTGATTAAAACACTATTTTTCAAAGAAGGGTAGCATGATGTAGCCGGAGGACAGCTAGCTTCCGTCCTCCTCTGGGTACACTGACTTCAATACAAAACTTAGGAGGCTCATGGTTCTCACCCCCTTCCATAGACTTACACAGTAATTATGACAACTTTTGGAGGACGTACTCCAGCCTATCAGAGCTCTTTCAGCAGGAACTGACATTGTCCACCCAATCAAAGGACCAGAGAATTATCAAGTACTGAAAGAATAAGCTACAGCTAGCAGCACTGCAGTGTATAAAATGTGGTGAGTAGTTGACTCAAAGAGAAAAGACAATAGTTGAACAGTTTTCCACAAATTAATTTCTTCCAAAAATGAAGCAGAAGCAAGAGAGAAATAAAGAGAGAGATTTCGTAATTTTTTTCAGTTTCACTTACTTAGCTATCAAATGCAGCTAGCTAGTTTAGCCTACTGAAATACCCTGCTCAAACAGAGGGATGCTATGTTAACTAGCTGGCTATGACTTTCCAACACAACACTGGAACTCTTCCATGTCAAGGTAAGCTTTTGGCATTACAAATGTATTGCCACCAGGGCCCGCCGGTGTAACTGCTTACTGACTTTACACTGTAACGTTACTGCATGATTGTAGCAGGTTTACTAATGCGTTAGTTCCATTAGCTATGCTGAGTACGACATTGTTTGCCTGGTCACATACAGCTGATGTGTTGTGCATTGAAGTCCACAAGCGAAGGGAAGAGGTGAGAGGATGAGAGTGCAGAGATGCGACAAGGAATATAAAGTGACTGCTATGAAAGTGAACTGTGTTTACGCGTGATCAAGGGTGTATTCGTTCCACCGATTCTGTTGAAAAACGTTTATTAAATGGAAGCAAACGGAACAAAACGGGGATAAACATACCTGAATTTGTCCAATAGAAACTACATGATACAAAAAAGTTAGTGTCATGTAGTAGCCTAAACCTATCACTGTTACATTGAACTGGGTGAATGGAATATGAATGAGAGTCATCCAATATGCTGTAATACAAATAAGGGCATGCTCATGAAAGAAAATCGTCCTCCCTCATCTTAAACCGCACTGACCGTTCAACTGTAATATAAAACCTGAAGGAAAATAAAACTATATTATATACTACCGTAATGAATATAGTGTTTTTGTGGATTGTAGTAGCCTATACTGTAGTATTTACTGTAGTGGTATTGCAAACTGGAGTGTACTATAGTATTTACTGTAGTGTTATTGCAAACTGGAGTGTACTGTAGTATTTACTGTAGTGTTATTGCAAACTGGAGTGTACTGTAGCATTTACTGTAGCGATTTTGGAGACTGGAGTATACTGTAGTATTTACTATAGTGCTATTGCAGACTGTAGTATAGTGTAGTATTACTGTAGTGTTATTGCAGACTGTACTATACTGGAGAATTTACTGTAGTGATTTTGCGGACATAACTGTAGTATTTACTATAGTGTTTTTGTTTTACTATCTTTGATATAGAAGTGGAGTATTTCTCCTACTGGACTACTTTCCTATAACCTGTAGGGAACACAATATGGTCTATACTTGGCATGTATGGTTCTCACTTGTGGGTGGTACAAATTAGGATATGGGGAGAGGAATGGGCAGGGTACATAAAAAGAAAATACTGTCGTTTTTACTATAGTTAAAAAAGTGTATTGTTTTTGTGGAATTTAGTGTTTTTGGGGACATTACCGTAGTATTTACTATAGTATTCTACCGTATAGTACAACATTCTATAGTAAGTACTACACGTCAGAGGGATACTACAGTGTTTAGTATAGTATTGTACAGTATACTACAATTTACTACAGAATTCTGTAGTAAGCACTGTAGTATTCAATATTAAACTGTTGTATTTTTTCATGTGGGCAGACACACCATTGAAAGGCAAGTATGTATATTGTTTGGCAATATTCACAGACACCGTTGAAAAGCAAAGATATTATTCTGTGAAACTCTCCTTGAATAGTTCAAAGTTTCACTATGTTCTGTTAGTTCTGTGGTACAAACCTTTCAATGAGGTGAATGCATTTGGCAGTGTAACTTACTTTGAAGCATAGTGATCGTGAAATAACATACAACAATATCATTTTCACTATTGACACTAACAATAAACCCTGTTGACTTCTTTCAACCAAACACTGTATGGAATAAAAATATATTCAAGGAATAATAATGTGTGTTTGTCAGAGGCTCACTGATCTCCCTGTTATTAGAAAACAGCTATGTGTGTGTGTGTTTGTTTATGTGTTTTTCCTTGGTTGTGACAGAGACAAACTAAGGGCAGGAACTGAGCTGTAAACATGCAGCATCTAATCTCATCAGCATGCAGAGATGCCTTAACATTACCATAGCAATGGTGGAGAACATTAGAGGTGAAAACTGTGAGGTATTTGTCAGCAGATTGATACTCAGGGCCCAATTACAACCATTCGGCTGCATTCTCCGTTACTCAGGGGATTTCACATCTCACAGGCCTCTGCTCCTATCAATATCTTCAAACTGTCAGCAGTCAGACTCAGAGAGTGTTTGTGTGTGTAAAAGTGTGTGAGTGTTTGTGTGTTTGTATGTATGCGTGTGTGTGTCAGGAGGAGCAGCTCAGCTCAGTACTAATGAGGACAGAGACAGATCCAGCCAGAATCCTTTCCTCCACATGAAAAAAATACTATAGCATGCTATGGTATAAATACTATAGAATTCACTGTAGTGTTTTTCCTGAGTTTACTGTAGTATTCAATGTAGTGTTTTTGTGGACTTTAGTCAGACCTTTTGATATGAGACTCAAAATTGAGCTCAGGTGGCATCCTGTTTCCATTGACCATCCTTGAGAAGTTTCTACAACTTGATTGGAGTCCACCTGTGGCAAATTCAATTGATTGGACATGATTTGGAAAGGCACACACCTGTCCATATAAGGTCCCACAATTGACAGTGCATGTCAGAGCAAAGACCAAGCCATGAGGTTGAAGGAATTGTCCGTAGAGCTCCGAGACGGATTGTGCCGAGACACAGATTTGGGGAAGGGTACCAAAACATTTACCGCAGCATTGAAGTGAGAAATCGGGGGAGAAGGGCCTTTGTCAGGGAGGTTATCCAGGGACCCAATGGTCACTCTGACAGAGCTCCAGAGTTCCTATGTGGAGATGGGAGAACCTTCCAGAAGGACAACCATGTCTGCAGCACTCCACCAATCAGGCCTTTATGGTAGAGTGGCCAGACGGAAGCAACTCCTCAGTAAAAGGCACATGACAGACCATGAGAAACAAGATTCTCTGGTCTGATGAAACCTTGATTGAACTATTTGGCCTGAATGCCAAGCTTCATGTCTAGAGGAAACCTGGCACCATCCCTACGGTGAAGCATGGTGGTGGCAGCATCATGCTGTGGGGATGTTTTTCAGCGGCAGGGACTGGGAGACTAGTCAAGATTGAGGGAAAGATGAACAGAGCAAAGTACAGTGAGATCCTTGATGAAAACTTGCTCCAGAGCACTCAGGACTTCAGACTGGGGCGATGGTTTACCTTCCAACAGGACAATGACCTTAATTAAGCACACAGCCAATACAACACAGGAGTGGCTGCAGGGAGAGAGAGATTGATGGAGAGTGAGAAGGAGGGGTTGTCCAGGCTGTTTTCACAGTCTTGCTTTGACCATCAACCATTAGAAAGATAGAAAAAGTTGACAGTATGCCAGTGGAAGGGAAAACAGTAGCAGGTGACCCAACTGTGGTTGGTGACTACTATGATTTCCCATTGTAGCCAATTCAACTGCAGTAATTTACCGATTTGGTGAGAGAGGGAGAGAGAGAGTAGGTGTGATTCTACCCATAGGACAGAGCAGACATATGGAAATAGGTTTTACATATGGAGAGAACTGGGGAGGTTTCAGTCTTCTGACTGTGTCCGTTCCAACCATACAGATACATTTAATTACTGCACCCAATAAAAGGCTGGAGTGACACCAGCACCGGAGTGGAAAAGCCCTATGTGCATGTCTTCTATTTTATGTTGTGGCCCCAACCCTGCCCTGAGGGAGTACACATTGAATTACTATAACAGGTATATAATTGTATTTCCAGGGGGAAAACCTCTTCTTCATTTCATTTCATTTAATTTCAGTTTCCCTCTGCAGTTCACCATACTATACGCTCCTGTCCTGTCCAGGCCAGTGTCATTATTTCCACACCGGTCCTGTTCCCAACACAATGCATGCTGACCGTTCTCTCTGTACAGTACTGCTTTGATTATACTGCTGTGTTTTGAACATGCTCTCATCTCATCGTGTGTGTGTGTGCGTGCGTGTGTGTGTGTGTGTGTTTGTGTGTGTGCTGTAAGCATGCTCTCATCTCATCGTGTGTGTGTGCGTGTGTGTGCGTGCGTGTGTGTGTGTGTGTGTTTGTGTGTGTGCTGTAAGCATGCTCTCATCTCATCGTGTGTGTGTGCGTGTGTGTGTATGTGTGTGTGTGTGTGTGCGTGTGTGTGTGTGCGTGTGTGTGAGTGTGTGTGTTTGTGTGTGTGTGTGCTGTAAGTATGCTCTCATCTCCTCCCTCATTAGTTTCTCCACCATGCTATAATGTTGTAATCGATCATTTATCCACCACTATCCGCCTCACCAGACCCTTTTCTCCCCGCAGACATTTTGAATTCTGAAGATGTTTACCCAAACCAGCGGGGTGGTATCTTTCAAGTTACGATTATGCTGTAAGGTATCTATTAAAATCCAAGTCTTTAGGGCCTAACTCCCTCCTCTCTGTTAAACCACCAAATAACAATGAAAAGAAGAACAATCATTCTGGCTTGGCTGAGAAGAAAAGATAAATGATTGGTTCACCAGGGACCTGCATAACCTGTTGCTGTTCCCCTCAACATCTCAGTAAAGAACTGATAAGTGTGTCCCACTAGACAACAGGTCAATATCAGAAACAGACAACCAGCCCAACCACCACCCCTGGGCAATTTGACCAAATTGACCTAGAAACAGAGTTAGCGAGCGGTAAGTAAAAATAAACTTGTGCCTGCATGACTGCATGAAGCTTGTGACCATGGCTACATCAGTTGTACTCTTTGTATACTGTAAGATAATGATGGAATTTCTTAAATGTGGTACTCCCAAATAATTCAAGGATGTGATCCCACAAGAAGCATATTCTAAATAGCACAAAACCCCACAGGATAATGTCACTAGCCAATTTGGCTTGAGCTTAAGATATGGTAACTTTGGCATGTAATTTAGACCAATCTTTCTGTGTGCCCATATCCTCAATCATTTGAGCTAGCTTGTCTATCCCAAGCCACAGAGGACTCTAGCTCTGAAAACTGACACCAGGATTCTTCATCTGCCTCAAATAAACACTACATTTCATTCGCTAAGGAATTTTACATTCTGAATGGGCCATTCCCTGAGAGGGCGAGACCTAGAAAATATTTTCCACATTCTCCTAAAGCCAAATGCAATATCCCAAATACAAACATGTGTAGATTACACAAACAACAGGATATTCCTGCCTATTGGCAGATATGTGAGTCTGTATTTTATATAGCGTTGGTTGGGGCTTAGTGCAGCACATGTGTTGGCCATTAGGGGAGAGACAAGGTCCGGTTGAGGTTGTTCTCTGGGGAGTAAAATCATGACTTCACTATCTTTATACAGGATTAGAGAGTTGGAGAGCTGGAGCTGGGGAGGGAGGAGGGTTTGAGTACTGTTGGGTCCAGTTCTAGCCAGCCACAACTGCTAGGTTCAAATAGTGTTTGAAGTTCCAAATGGACAGTGTGGTTTGCACTTTTGGGACTATTCCATTAGTTCCATTGCACCAGATGAACTCGGTCAAGCACAGCTGAACTATTTCAAATAAACGAATACCATTTGAACCCAGGTTGGACTGGTTGGCGTCCTGCATGTTCTAGAGTTCCACTTCCAGCCCTGGAGGAGTCCAGCTGTGTGTCAGAACATTATGAGAATGCCTCTGGTTGTCTTTCTGGGGTCTGAGAGGTTATGTTTCAGCCCCAAACAACAGGGAGGAGAGTCACATAGAGGATCAGATTCACAGGGAAGCTTATGACTGAGGAACTTGCTGCTGATTCCCAATGGCAAAACAGCCTACAGGATTAGGGGATGTAACAAACCCAAGCATCTCATACATTTGGCTCCTTTACTGTGGGCCCCATTTTCTAAACACAACCAAGTCAATGTCACTTTAGTTTTTGGGGTATTTTGGCTGTTTACTTAAAGGTGGATGGCTTGTACAACTGACTAGGTATCCCCCTTTCCATGTCCTTGGCTGAAAGGTGTATGTATACAATTCCCAATGAGCATTCACAGTGATCCAATCCATACAGTTTAATGCTGCTAGTCTTATGTACACTTCAGTATGCCTATCCATAACTAAAGCAATGCAGTTCTTTGGATTGTATGACAGCTAATGCATACTGTACGCATTAAATCCCCAGTGTTTCCCCTACATTAATTTTGCAGCGGCGGGCCACAGCTGCTAAATCATTGCCGCCACTCCAAAAACTATGATACATGTGAGTTTTTAATTATAAAAAAACACAAAATAATTAGGGATGGAAAAACTTTTCAGTGTAAACTTAAAAGACTAAAACCAGATATAAAGTATGTAGACAAGATAATAATAAAAAAAAAAAAATATATATATATATATATATATATTTATTTTAATTTTATTTTATATAAGATCATCTTTGAGAACTAGCAATGACCATAATAAAAAATTCCAAAAAGGTCATGGCATGATTTTGTTATAATGTTTGAGTCATTCAGATCGCATAAGAACATTGGCAAAATGTAAAGAATTGCAGGAAAGTTGCATAAAAATTAAAATTTTCTCCCAGCCCCATGGCAAAATTTGTAGAATTGCAGGAAACTAGCTTTAAAACTATAAAATGATTTCTCTGCCCGAGGGCAAAATGTGTAGAATTGCAGGAAATTAGCTTTAAAAAAAGCTAAATTTTTATTTATTTTATTTTATTTCACCTTTATTTAACCAGGTAGGCTAGTTGAGAACAAGTTCTCATTTGCAACTGCGACCTGGCCAAGATAAAGCATAGCAGTGTGAACAGACAACACAGAGTTACACATGGAGTAAACAATAAACAAGTCAATAACATGGTAGAAAAAAGAGAATCTATATACAATGTGTGCAAAAGGCATGAGGTAGGCAATAAATCGAATAATTACAATTTAGCAGATTAACACTGGAGTGATAAATCATCAGATAATCATGTGCAAGAAGAGATATTGGTACTGGTGTGCAAAAGAGCAGAAAAGTAAATAAATAAAAGCAGTATGGGGGGTGAGGTAGGTAAATTGGGTGGGTAGTTTACAGATGGACTATGTACAGCTGCAGCGATCGGTTAGCTGCTCGGATAGCAGATTTTTAAAGTTGTTGAGGGAGATAAAAGTCTCCAACTTCAGAGATTTTTGCAATTCGTTCCAGTCGCAGGCAGCAGAGAACTGGAAGGAAAGGCGTCCAAATGAGGTTTTAGCTTTAGGGATGATCAGTGAGATACACCTGCTGGAGCGCGTGCTGCGGGTGGGTGTAGCCATCGTGACCAGTGAACTGAGATAAGGCGGCACTTTACCTAGCATAGCCTTGTAGATGACCTGGAGCCAGTGGGTCTGACGACGAACATGTAGCGAGGGCCAGCCGACTAGGGCATACAGGTCGCAGTGGTGGGTCGTATAAGGTGCTTTAGTAACAAAACGAATGGCACTGTGATAAACTGCATCCAGTTTGCTGAGTAGAGTGTTGGAAGCTATTTTGTAGATGACATCGCCGAAGTCGAGGATCGGCAGGATAGTCAGTTTTACTAGGGTAAGTTTGGCGGCGTGAGTGAAGGAGGCTTTGTTGCGGAATAGAAAGCCGATTCTTGATTTGATTTTGGATTGGAGATGTTTGATATGAGTCTGGAAGGAGAGTTTGCAGTCTAGCCAGACACCTAGGTACTTATAGATGTCCACATATTCTAGGTCGGAACCGTCCAGGGTGGTGATGCTAGTCGGGTGTGCGGGTGCAGGCAGCGAACGGTTGAAAAGCATGCATTTGGTTTTACTAGCGTTTAAGAGCAGTTGGAGGCCACGGAAGGAGTGTTGTATGGCATTGAAGCTCGTTTGGAGGTTAGATAGCACAGTGTCCAAGGAAGGGCCGGAAGTATATAGAATGGTGTCGTATATTAAATATTTTCTCTGTGACCAATAGGAGGGCTTCTACCCCCCCCCCCCCCCCCCCCCCCACACTAATGTAACAGGATCCCCTTTACCATAATTGAGAACACTTTACAGGAGTTGATCAGGTTCCAGGCTAGTTTTCCTTTTACATTATAACAGAAGATGTTTGTTTGTATAGGAGAAGGGAAAAATTAATATAGGATTATTGATATCTTGGAAAAATTGAAATGACTAAAAACATCTCCTTGACTTATATATTTTAATATCTTTAGGCATCCTGCTTCCTGCATCCATCATCCAATAAACTCTACAGTGTACGGAGGGTCATTAGGTAAAACCTTTTTTACGTTAGCTCATTCAGGGACTAGCTAGCTCTTCTGGGGTTACAGGGTTATAGAGTGTATCATATCATATTCTCCTCTCCTTGCCATCTTTATGCCTTGGCAAGCTGTCCTATATCTGCTCTAGTATGAGGTTGGATTTTCACATTAAAGAGATTGAAAGGGATCTTAAACACTTACACATTTGTAACATGTTCTACAAATTGGAATTTGTAAGATATCATTTGACTGAATTGCAGATAAAAACGAAAATGGATTACGTGTACATATTTGGGCGAAATCTTCAGGGACTCATGAGCACTACTTTCAAAACTACAGGCTGTGATTATACAAAACCTTTATAACACATCTTTAAATAATGCAGTGGTCCCTATTTTCAGGTTATTTAGACTCAGAATCCAGACAGCATCATTCCATCCAGAGTCAGCATTCCACATTGATTCAAAACAAGACTTAACCATGTACTGTATAGTACTATCCTCTCGCTATACAGTCTGAGGTTGAAAGATGGCATGTCAGTAAGATAAGAAACCCAGAGCTTACTCTGTTCTTTTATTTAACAAGGTCAGACAAGGATCTCTTTAAGTCATATTACCAAACTCCATTGAGAGGCAAACACATACAATTGGCATTATGTAATGCGGTGTGTGCTGGTGGTAGGGAAGTCAGGCGCAGGAGAATGAACTTGGTAAAAACGGAGCTGTTTAATAAACACTCAAAAAACCTCAGAAAACTAAAGTATACAAAAATAACATAATAGGGTGCAAAACACGACGCACACCAGAACAAATAACACACCTACATACAACAAACAATCTCTGACAAGGACATGAGGGGAAACAGAGGGTTAAATACACAACATGTAATGAATGGGATTGGAACCAGGTGTGTAGGAAGACAAGACAAAACCAATGGAAAATGAAAAATGGATCAATGATGGCTAGAAGGTCGGTGACGTCGACCGCCGAACAAGGAGAAGGGCCGACTTCGGCGGAAGTCGTGACACATTAGTAGGTTCTGTTGGCAGGACCCTAACAGCACAGTGCAGTGCTTCTCCCCGCTCTGCTCTGCCTGTAATTATACAGTACTTGAAAATCCTCCAACTTGGATATTAGCATGTGTGTGAGAGAGAACCTGGCAAATAAGATCTCTCAGCCTGCTAATGAGAAGACATGGGGACACAGTTTGATCGTTTTTAGCTCAGCAACACAGCGCTAGCAACACACATCCTAATCCACCCCTCTATTCATCGTCAGCTAACAGCAGCGAGCAGCATGGATGTCGATCTAACTCTGCTATCTACAGTATGTATCTCTCCTGTGGCGAGCCTGTCACAGACCTGGGCCGGCCTCATCTCTCACTGTCTGGTTTACCTAACCAAAGCCATGTAAACACAGTGCCTATTACGTTGAGCAGAGATGGCTGAGACAACAGCAGATGAAGGGAGGTTTATTCTGTCAGAGGGTTGTGTTTCTGCAAAGTTACAGGTTTAGAGAATACTGTAGCAAGTTGTGCAGTCATTTAAGAGTGTCAGAATCAGCTAATATAGTTGTTCCAAAGATTGAAGTGTGTTTGTATTTCAGCAAAAAATACAGACAAACACTCCTAGAGAGAACAGAGGGAGACAGATAACATTAGAATGAGAGATATACAGTTGAAGTCGGAAGTTTATATACACTTAGGTTGGAGTCATTAAAACTCGTTTTTCAACCACTCCACAAATTTCTTGTTAACTTCTTATGGCTGCAGGGCCAGTATTGAGTAGCTTGGATGAAAGGTGCACAGAGGTGCCCATAGTAAACTGCCTGCTCCTCAGTCCCAGTTGCTAATATATGCATATTATTATTCGTATTGGATAGAAAACACTCTGAAGTTTCTATAACTTTTTGAATTATGTCTGTGAGTATAACAGAACTCATATGGCAGGCAAAAACCTCAGAAGTTCCACTTCCTGTTTGAATTTTTTCTGAGGTGGCAGATTTTCAACCAAGCTCTCATTGAAATTACAGTGAGATATTGATGAGTTTTCCCTTCCTACGGCTTCCACTAGATGTCAACAGTCAATAGAACTTTGTCTGATGACTCTAATGTGAAGGGGGGCCAAAGGAGACTTGAATGAGTAATTACTGCCACGAGCTGACCATGCTTTCACATGCGCGTTCACATGAGGAGGACCTCCGTTCCACCGCTCATCTGAAGTCAATCTAATTCTCCGGTTGGAACGTTATTCAAGATGTATGTTAACAACATTCTAAAGATTGATTCAGTACATCGTTTGACATGTTTCTACTGACTGTTACGGAACTTTTGGACATTTCGTCACGTTATAGTGGACGCGCTTTGTGACTTTGGAATTGTTTACCAAACGCGCTAACCAATGTAGCTAATTGGACATAAATAACGGACATTATCGAACAAATCAAGCATTTATTGTGGACCTGGGATTCCTAGGACTGCATTCTGATGAAGTTCATCAAAGGTAAGGAAACATTTATCATGTATTTTCTGGTTTCTGTTGACCCCAACATGGCGGCTAATTTGGCTATTGTTCTGAGCTCCGTCTCAGATTACTGCATGATTAGCTTTTTCCGTAAAGTTTTTTTGAAATCTGACACAGCGGTTGCATTAAGGAGAGGTATATCTATAATTCCATGTGTATAACTTGTATTATCATCTGCATTTATGATGAGTATTTCTGTTGAAATGATGTGGCTATGCAAAATCACTTGATGTTTTTGGAACTAGTGAATGTTACGCGCCAATGTAAACTCAGATTTTTTGTTATAAATATGTACTTTATCAAACAAAACATGCATGTATTGTGTAACATGAAGTCCTATGGGTGTCATCTGATGAAGATAATCAAAGGTTAGTGATCAATTTTATCTCTATTTCTGCTTTTGTGAAAGCTATCTTTCGCTGGAAAAATGGCTGTGCTTATTGTGGTTTGGTGCTGACCTAACATAATCGTTTGTAGTGCTTTCGCTGAAAAGCATATTTGAAATCGGACACTTTGGTGGGATTAACAACAAGATTACCTTTAAAATGATATAAGACACATGACAGGACTTTTAATTATGAGATTTCTGTTGTTTGAATTTGGCGCCTTGCACTTTCACTGGCTGTTGTCATATCCACAGTAAAATTAGTACTATATCGACATAACCTGAAAGGCCGCTCAGCAAGGAAGAAGCCACCGCTCCAAAACCGCCATAAAAAAGCCAGACTACGGTTTGCAACTGCACATGGGGACAAAGATCGTACTTTTTGGAGAAATGTCCTCTGGTCTGATGAAACAAAAAATAGAACTGTTTGGCCATAATGACCATCGTTATGTTTGGAGGAAAAAGGAGGAGGCTTGCAAGCCGAAGAACACCATCCCAACCGTGAAGCACGGGGGTGGCAGCATCATGTTGTGGGGGTGCTTTGCTGCAGGAGGGACTGGTGTACTTCACAAAATAGATGGCATCATGTGGAAGGAAAATGATGTGGATATATTGAAGCAACATCTCAAGACATCAGTCAGGGAGTTAAAGCTTGGTCGCAAATGGGTCTTCCAAATGGACAATGACCCCAAACATGCTTCCAAAGTTGTGGCAAAATGGCTTAAGGACAACAAAGTCAAGGTATTGGAGTGGCCATCACAAAGCCCTGACCTCAATCCCATAGAACATTTGTGGGCAGAACTGAAAAAGCATTTGCGAGCAAGGAGGCCTACAAACCTGACTCAGTTACACCAGCTCTGTCAGGAGGAATGGGCCAGAATTCACCCAATTTATTGTGGGAAGCTTGTGGAAGGCTACCTGAAACATTTGACCCAAGTTAAACAATTTTAAGGCAATGCTACCAAATACTAATTGAGTGTATTTTATCTTCTGACCCACTGGGAATGTGATGAAAGAAATAAAAGCTGAAATAAATCATTCTCTCTATTATTATTCTGACATTTCACATTCTTAAAATAAAGTGGTGATCTTAACTGACCTAAGACAGGGAATTTTTACTCAGATTAAATTTTATGATTTGTGAAAAACTGAGTTTAAATGTATTTGGCTAAGGTGTATGTAAACTTCCGACTTCAACTGTAGAATCACTGTGCATCACTCTATCCATCCAGCCCCGGTACAGATGGCTTGTGCCCAGAGACAGTGCTTGCTCGGCAGGGGTTGAGAGCTAGGACCAAAGTCAACATGGTCCCTGTGCTGTGCCCTGATACCAGATCTTTGTTGACACAGTCTGCCATGCTTCAGTGCTCCAGAGCTCCAGAACAGAGCAGCATACATTCCTCCAGGATATTTGCATTCCTCTCCTCTCTCTCTTACGTTTGTTTCTGTTTTTCTTTGTTTCAGTCAGCATGGCAGAAGTGGCCCAGCTTCTCCAAACACTGTTTGAGCCAAACACCGTTTTGATCGAGCCGGCCCGGCAGCCATTGGCCCCCGAAGACACGGAAGAGTGAAAAAAAGACACTAACCAGCCATGTTCCGTTGTTTCACTGTTTTGGGGGATGAATGTACAACATTCGCTGCCTCCCGGGTCAGGCCCAGAGAGAGCACATGGCCCCCTGGTGGGGTTTCGGAGGGAAGGTGGGAGTGCTCTGCGTCTCTCTCTCTGATCGTTCTCTATTCAGTCTTCTGGTCAATGCTCATCAGAACATGAAGTTGCAGCCTGGCATATCCGGCATCCAACTCTCATCCAAGCCCTCCTGTATAGGATCATCCAATAAATTCTACAGTGTACGGAGGGTCATTAAGTTAAAAAAAGATACTTGAGCTCATTCAGGGACTAGCTAGCTCTTCTGGGGTTACAGGGTTAGAGTGTATCATATCATATTCTCCTCTCCTTGCCATCTTTATGCCTTGACAAGCTGTCCTATATCTGCTCTAGTATGAGGTTGGATTTTCACATTAAAGAGATTGAACGGGATCTTAAGCACTTACAAATTTGTAACATATTGTACACATTGGAATTTGTAAGATATAGAGAGAGAGAGAGTGAAAGAGAAGGAGAAAGAAAAAGAGAGACAAAAGATAGTCAGGGAGAAAAGGAGAGACAGAGAAAAGGAGGAAGAGAGGGAGGGAGGTTGATAGGTGCACGTTGCTTGTTCGTGTTGCAACCTTCACTTCATACATGGCTGTAGTCTAATCCTAATGTAACTGGGAGGTGGAGGGATTCAGTGTTACAATGTTACACATGGTTGGAAGGTGTGATGTCATGTCAACAGGAAGCAGGACAGATGTTCTGGAGGTTCCACGCCAGCTGTTCCCATCTCAACTTCACGTCTTCAGGCTTTAAACACAATTTAAATCTATACTTCAGCAATATTCAACACAATCAATGATCCATTACTGTATTTATAAACTTTACATTTTTAAATAAATGCTTTGTAAATGTTTTTTTCACCAATGTGCAGGAACAAAACTCAGGGTCCAGACTTGTATGATTAAGACAGGGTGATTGTTCCTTCATTTTACAGTATGTATACGTTCTTTTCTTTTGTCTTGAGTACAAACATGTGATGTTGATTATTGTTGTTAAGTGTTGGGCTGGTGTTTAAAGTGCTTAAGATATGAAAGACAAAGCTGAGCCATCAAAGCAGACAAACAAACCTTCCTCTCTCTCCAATGGACTCGATGTGTATTTAATATGAAAGTAATGTCTATAATATGGTCAACATGATATCAGTTTTCAGTGAAAGGTTCACAATAAAACAACATAGCAAGTATACAGACTTCTATACGGTTCCAAACTACACATGAACCAAACTCTCTGCCCCAATGGCGCCGACCATACAGTCTGCTGTCTACTAATACTGTACACCTACACATTAACCACACGCTGTACCACATCTAAAGCACCATACGGTCATAGATTCCTAACTGTTCAATGTGTGGTCATGTTCAATGTGGTCATTACCATGATTAATGGTAATAGATGCCTAACTGCTTATTGTGTGGCCATGAACACACAGGTTTCCATAGTGGTCAGAAACACACCATTGATCCCTCAGCAGCGTTTCACACCACACACAAAGAGTTAGCCAAAGAGGCCAAAGAAAAATATTGCGGTCCAAAGACAATATCTTGCACTGAGAGCCGTCTCACAGCGTCGGTTCCCCCAAAAATAATGCAGAAAAATGATTATTCTGTGCCTGGAATGTTTCAATATGGAATTCTGCTAGAACAACAGTTTGCTGTGTTTCCCCCGTTAGTGTGTGTAAGGCTGAGAGAGCGAGAATGGGAGGGGAGAGAGAGTGAGAGAGTGGAGAGGGGGCATGCTCTCTGACAGCACGACCTCTGAGACTGAGGAGTGCTTCACAGGGTTAAGACATGATGGGGGAAGGAGAGAGACAGAGTGGAGGAAGAGTGGAGGAGGGAAATAAGGGCAGAGGGAGAGGTGAAAGACAGATAGTGGGGTGTCAGGGGTAAACAAGCAAGGGAGCAGGTGGAGGAAAGACAGCGATGCAGTGCTGGCGTGCAGTTGGCAGCTGGCAACCTGGTGATATGTGTCACACCATCGGAAAGACTTTAGAGTGGAGGGAGGAGGTGTGTGAATGTGTATGTATGTGTGTATATGAAAGAGAGAGGGAGGGGAGAGGGAGACAAGGGGAGAGAGAGGGAGGGAGAGACAGACAGACAGATACAGAGAGACAGATAGGGAGAGAATGGGGAACGAGAGAAAGCGCGAGAGTGCGAGAGAGAGGTCATGAAATGTACTTTCCACAGTGCTCTGCTCTGGTGTCTAGGCAAACGAGCTGAGCTGAACGCTGCATCCCCTGACACACCTTTGAAGTCTGAGTTCAGCCTCTGCCTGCCTGCTCCTTAACACTGGAAAATCTCCCAGTCTCTCTCTCACACGCACACGCATGCACGCAAGCTTGCTGTCATGCACCTGCACATTCACACACACACACACGCACGCACGCATGCACGCACGCACGCGCACACACACACACACACACACACACACACACACACACACACACACACACACACACACACACACACACACACACACACACACACACACACACACACACACGCACACACACCCACACACACTAGACAGCACAGCAACAATCACACTCTCTCATTACACCGGCTTCAGTCTGACAGAGAGCTCTCTGAGCATACAGCAGAGATGAATACAGAGTTGAATATAGCTCAACACACTAGAAGATATAACTGACAGAGCCTGATAACACATATACTACCCTATTCCTCTATGTTTCCACAAGTAATGACCATCTTGGTAAAAGGTATCTTATTGAAATAAAACAAAATAAAGTCAGCATTATACCCGGAAAAAGGATATTGTAAGATTCCAATTCCAATTTCAATTTGAGATTTCCAAATCGTAATTTTGTCTGAGTGGGCCGTGTAGGCTTTAGGATCCTAGACTGCCTCTAATATGTTCTAGAATGCTCTAAGTCATGTAGTGTTTCTACTTCCATCAGTCGACCATCAGTGTCTGTGAAACAACAATGCAGTCAGATTTGAAGGCAGGCAGGCTGAGCTCTGAACTCTGTCCATGATGTAAGGAGTTAGTCCCAGCCGCCAACTGTCTGTGTTGGCTCCCAGGCTTAGTGCACAGCGGGAGGTGTGTGTTTTGGTTCAAAGCGAGAGGGCACGTTGTTTTGATATGGGAGTGTGTTTGTTTTTGCCTGATAGGGAGTGGAATCTGCACGTCTGCAGGCGTGTTTCAGGGCACCCAGAGCTCCTTGGAAGCCAAGCCAAGAAAGCAGAGAGTGAGAGAGAGACTCCGGTGGAGGGATGGAGATGGGAGAGAAGGGGAGGGGAGAGAAGGGGAGGCAGAGTGGGCCAAGTGTTGTTATTGACATCCAAAGAGCAAATGGTCCGTTTCTGGCAGTTCCACCAGCTAAAAGGCTTCAGCTAGTGTTTGGAATCCATCTGACCTGGACAGACAGACTGACAGAGAGAGAGAGAGAGACATGATGTTTCCCAGACTGACTGCTCTTCTGCTCTTTGTTTTAATACTCTCAATCAGATCTTCTTTTTGAAACACAATCTCCTTCTGAACATGAAAAGATTTTCAAATATGAGCAATTATTGGTAGGACAATAGATATTAACAAATATTTTATTGTTAAAAATCAACTATGTTTTCGTAGAATGCCTTCATCAGGGTATATCAATCTCGTTGGATTGGGACCGGAGTGGTGCCCTGACATCTTTCCCCCTGTGCAGTTCCTGGTGATAAAAGTCATTGAAAGTCATAATAACGTCTTACAGTAAAGTTCAAAATGTAAATGGGTTTATGATCAGGGCACCAAAACCCAAAGAATATAATATTTTTAACTCATTCAATTTTTTCAATTAACTTGCATTTTATTGGGAGGTACAATGTTAACACACTGTTATTCTGAGCATTCCATAATGAAACATTTTGGGAACTAGATGATGGTTGTATTTCACATTGTGCCAGTGTTTGTGGTGAGACTGTTCTAAGTCCTGGATGTTGATGTTGGATTGGCTGTTCTACTGTTGGCTACTTCACTGAATCACACTCTTGGTGTGTGGCTTGAAACCGTATAGCTTCTGCAAAAAGTGCCCAACATAATTTGAGATGGATGACATTTTGGGAAAAATGTATCCTCAGTAGATGGTCAGAATTGGCATGCATGTCATTTAACTGCTGAGTATACGATATGTTTAGCAAGGTGTTCTGTGTATAGCACCAGAATCCCAGTCAGCGTATCTAACAGTGTTGGAATTAAATGCGAATCACTCTCTGTGGTATTCCAATGCATTTGATGTTAGAACCACTCCTAATTATAATTCTGTTTAAGCAGGGAAAATCCTTGTCCCTGACACATCTTTCACATACTCTTTAACTGCTTGTATAATTCACAGCATGCAAAGATGCACCACCACCATTCCTGCATCTCTCCCTCTACCTTAGAAAAACATACCTTCATTCATCTGCTTTCATTATTAATATATTCCCACCTTTAAGAGCCAAGCACCGCCTGTGGGATTCATCATCCAGGAATCAGCCTCCACACACGCATGCACACGCACAGGCACAAACACACACGCTCTCTCTCCCCTCTCCCTCCACGCTACGCTCAACGCTGGGCCCTGGGGCAGGATATCTATAATTCATCTTTTATCTGGCCCTCGCAGTCCCGCTCGCTGTTCCACACAGCCATCGCCCACTTCACAGGGCAACACCGCCTGCCATACAGCAGCACCGCCCCTCTAATAGAAATCTCACAGGGCACCCTGATATTGATTGTACTCCAAGGTAAACAGCCTGGCTTGCATAATCAGCCATTTGAGAAGTGAAACTCCATAGCTAGGCCCAGTGTTGTTCTCCCTGCCTACTGATGGCAGGGAGACCACAATCTGGCACCAACTGCTTTACAGGGTCTCCATCTCAGCAGGGAGCTTGACTCTGAACCATATCAAAGAAGAACATGTTAGTGGAAAGGGATCTGTGTACAGATAAACAGAATCCACACAGAGAGAGAGAGAGAGAGAGAGAGAGAGAGAGAGAGAGAGAGAGAGAGAGAGAGAGAGAGAGAGAGAGAGAGAGAGAGAGACAGAGAGAGAGAGAGAGAGAGAGAGAGAGAGAGAGAGAGAGAGAGAGAGAGAGAGAGAGAGAGAGAGAGAGAGAGGAAAGTACTTTGTCCTATGTGTACGCCTATACATGTATTGTTTAGTTGAACAGGTATATTGATACACTTGTTAGGTTCTAATTCTGAGAGTAAAAAACTCTACGGACACTATGAAAGCTTAACCAGGTTTATTCTACCCAGAGCTGCATACAGCTGCATCAGACGAAACATGTTTCCACCAACACAAGTATATATACTCCAATTTAGATGCACTCCACCTTCTCTCCAACCCTTACATGTTTTGTGGTTCGACAGGAAGACGAAGTGATGGGGTAATAAACCATTCCTTCTCCCTTAAGGTGACCTGACCTTACCTCAACCCCCTTGTTGCCTAATCCAAAGCTCACTCCCCTTATCAATGCCTGCCACATGTGATCGCTTCCCTGCCCAACTCACGGTTGTCATGGTGCCTGGTACCAGACTGTGTCTCTTCTCCTCCCAGAAGATCCCTCCCATAGGATCCCTGATGACTAACAATAACATATCCTGACATGATGTAAACATTATACATTACCCTCTCTCCCTCAGTGACATGAATAAGTATATTTCATATTCTCAGAACCCAACACACTGTATATACAAAAGAATGTGGACACCCCATCAAATTAGTGGATTCGGCTATTTCTGCCATACCCATTGCTGACAGGTGTATACAATCAAATCAAATCAAATATTATTTGTCACATGCGCCAAATACAACAGGTGTAGGTAGACCTTACAGTGAAATGCTTACTTACAAGCCCTTAACCAATAATGCAGTTTTAAGAAAATACCTAAAAAAAGTAAGATATAAGAAAAACAATGAATTAAAGAGTAGCAGTAAATAACAATAGCGTGGCTTTTTACAAGGGGTACCGGTACAGAGTCAATGTGTCAATGTGTGGGGGCACTGGTGTCGAGGTAATTGAGGTAATTATGTACATGAAGGTAGGGTCATTTAAGTGGCTATGCATAGATAATAACAGAGGGCAGCAGCAGCGTATCGGGGGGTGCAAATAGTCTGGGTAGCCATTTGATTAGCTGTTCAAGAGTCTTATGGCTTGAGGGTAGAAGCTGTTTAGAAGCATCTTGGACCTAGACTTGGCGCTCCAGTACCGCTTGCCGTGCGGTAGCAGAGAGAACAGTCTATGACTAGGGTGGCTTGAGTCTTTGACAATTTCTAGGGCCTTCCTCTGACACCGCCTGGTATAGAGGTCCTGGATGGCAGGAAGCTTGGCCCTGGTGATTTACTGGGCCGTACGCACTACCCTCTGTAGTGCCTTGTGGACGGAGGCCGAGCAGTTGCCATACCAGGCAGTGATGAAACCCGTCAGGATGCTCTCGATGGTGCAGCTGTAAAACCTTTTGAGGATCTGAGGACCCATGCCAAATCTTTTCAGTCTCCTGAGGGGGAATAGGTTTTGTCATGCCCTCTTCATGACTGTCTTGGTGTGCTTGGACCATGTTAGTTTGTTGAGCACACAGCCATGCAATCTCCATAGACAAACATTGACAGTAGAATGGCCTTACTGAAGAGCTCAGTGACTTTTAACGTAGCACCGTCATAAGATGCCACCTTTCCTACAAGTCAGTTCATAGCATTTCTGCCCTGCTACAGGTAAGTGGTAACTGTAAGTGCTGTGCTGTAAGTGCTGTTATTGTGAAGTAGAAACGTCTAGGAGCAACAACGGCTCAGCCACACAATCTCACAGAACGGGACCGCCGAGTGCTAAACGCTTTAGCACTCGGCGGTCCCGTTCTGTGAGATTGTGTGGCTGAGCCGTCTTAAGGATCGGTGTCCCGCTAGCGGGACAACTTCAGGTGAAGCTGGAGTTTTGGAACTTGGTAGTTTGTGTTTCAACAGAGGACAGGCACTTTTTACAGCGTGTAAAAAGTGCCTGTCCTCTGTTGAAACACAAACTACCAAGTTCCAAAACTCCAGCTTCACCTGAAGTTGTCCCGCTAGCGGGACACCGATCCTTAAGACGTTTTTAATGCCCATGATTTTGGAATGAGATGTTCGACGAGAAGGTGTCCACATACCTTTGGTAATGTAGTGTATCTGGATTCAAACACAATCATTAAAGGGGCAGTGCAGTCAAAATGTGATTTTCCTGTGATTTATATATATTTCCACAATATGAGGTTAGAAAAATACTGTGAAAATTATGATAATATCCTTTTAGTGTAAGAGCTGTTTCGAAAAGACTGCATGACATTTCAGCTCGATTTGAATGGGTGGAGTTTTGCCCTGCCTGGCGACATCACCAGGCAGTATAAGTTAGTAGACCAATAAAAAAGAGAGTTCAAAACCTCTCTGCCAATAATAGCTAGTTTTCAGGCTACACATCCCTCCCATTAGACTCCTCCAATAAGGTCCCTCACTCAGACCACTCCCAGACAGTTCTAGCAAAAAAAATTGCATGGGAAATCCACTCGTTCAACTTGTAGAGAAAGGAATCCGAAATGAGAAATATATATTTTTTTTACATTTTACAATTTTAATTGAAAATAATCACATTAACTTCTCACGAGTCACCAACCCTGATCCGGTAGCACCCCCCACCCCCCACCCCCCACCCCACTGAGTAGCATAGCTAGCATAGCGTCACAAGTAACTTGTAGCATCTAAATATCATTAAATCACAAGTCTAAGACACCAGATGAAAGATACAGGTCTTGTGAATAAAGCCACCATTTCAGATTTTTAAAATGTTTTACAGGGAAGACACAATATGTAAATCTATTAGCTAACCACGTTAGCAAAGGACACGATATTTTTACTCCCAACAGCTTTTTCCTGCGTCAGTAGCTATCACTAATTCGACTAAATAAAAATATATATAGCCACTAACCAAGAAACAACTTCATAAGATGACAGTCTGATAACATATTTATGGTATAGCATAGTTTTTTTTTTGAAAAATGTGCATTTTTCAGGTATAAATCACAGTTCTACATTGCAGCTGCAATCTGAAATAGTGCTGACCCAGCCAGAACAATTACAGAGACCAACGTCATATAACGACACACTGACATGCAGTACCTCTTCCTGTACTTGTGATGTAGTAGGACATTTTCATTAACAATGTCAAAGAACAATAGAACAATAGCAAAGTAGAGTATTTTTCTTATAAAAATAATACTATATTCAATGATTCTATGGATGACTCTTAGCTGAACTTTCTTTGTTGTATGACTGTAGAGAACAGAGGTTATACCTTTGACTGCACCTTTACAGTGAACCTGATTGTGGGGCTGATTGTGAGGTACTGTAGTTCGGAAGCCATGACCTTATGTAGGCTAAATCAGTTTCCGCTGCCGGGGGGGGGGGGGGGGGGTTTAACCTCTGCCAGATCAGTTTGGCATCCAGAAAAGACACTCACCCGCTATTTCTCTCTCGCCCCTCTCTTTCTCTCTCTCCCTCCGCCCTCTCTCCCCCTCTCTCTCCTCAGTGCAGTGAAGGTCAGTAGGATTAGCAGCACATACCTTTCAGCTCTCTGAGGGGGTGGAAGTCATGGCCCTGCTGCTATTTCCAGTGCTATGCATCCCAGCCCAGCATAGCAGCCATTGTTACAAGGACAAGGGAGACAACACAACATCGTTCCATCCACAGAGGAACATGGACACGCAGATCTATAACTGATCTACACATGTTCAACTCAGATGACCTCAATGGGATTGACATGATTAGAAACAGATAATTACTGTAGGCCAATCTGAACACCGTTAACACAAAATGTCTCTCCTTTTTC
Organism: Salvelinus alpinus; assembly: GCF_045679555.1. Classification (NCBI taxonomy): domain Eukaryota; kingdom Metazoa; phylum Chordata; class Actinopteri; order Salmoniformes; family Salmonidae; genus Salvelinus; species Salvelinus alpinus. The sequence continues at coordinate 39,717,186 of NC_092089.1, read as the reverse complement.
CCATTCCCTAGGTTGACTTCTCGTTTTACCATCTCCCAGCTCTAACAGAGATCCGTCTCTTTATTCTCCAGACTGAAACCCTTCTATTTATTGTCATGAATCTTGCCATGGAGGCAGCTCTGCAGAGTGGTCACTAGCTGGAACAGCCACACAATAACACAATCTAAACTTAAAATAAGACCAAAAAGCACATTTCTGTTTCCACACATTTTTACAATATAGCCAATTTTGCCTTTGCAGTTGGCCTATCTAGCAGAAATCGTTAACTTCTGTCTCCAGGGCAAGACTCATAACAATAAAGGTCAACCTGCATAGAAGTCAGCTGTTAGACGTTAGACAGAACTGAACTGGGAAAGAAAGAGGGAAGAGGGGAAAGAGGGAAGAAGGGAAAGAGGGAAGATAGAGGGGGTGGCTGGATGGATTTCACAAAAATAACCTGAAAATTACTTTGGTCTGTCACCTTTTTTATGAAATTGTATCTCCATATTGATTTGTCCCTGGGAAAAATGCCACAGACAAAAGGTCTTATTCAGCCATGTACAGTAAAAGGCTTTGTATAACGAGCTAGATCTGATTCTGTGGCTCTGAAGGGTCTAACTTTGTGTTTCTCTTGCCTGCAGCACGGACACTAAGAATAGTCAGATTGTGTCAGCAATGGGTTACTAACTGTATAATATCAAACCTCTAGAATCTCAGATATAGCAGTTGTGTTTGTATCAAACCCCAGATCTCATCCTGCCCAGTGGACTGTCACCACGGTGACCTCCACAATCACACTGACAACCAACACAACACACATAGCTCTGATAGACATGTAGCATAATGTATGTAGTCAAACACAAATCACTATTCATGTGGTGCTGGTCTGATAGAAAAATATTGTAGCCGCGAATTAGAGGGGCCTGCATAGTACGTTTCTCCAAAACATAGCTTTGAGTTCACTTCTGATTGACATGTATCACTGTATGCCATATCCTGTCTGTCCCAGGAATGACCTAGAACAACTCATGTCCTCAGTACAGGTCAGTCAGTCCCATAGATCAAGAACATTATGAAACGCCTATAGTTCCCTTATTACAGCCCAGACAGGACATCTTCTCCTGTACATTACCAAGCCTGGAAACAGGAGAAGATCCAAACAAATCCAGAAGAACCAACCAGAATCAGTTTCATAAGAAAGGGATCCCCTGAGAGAGGTAAAGTTATGCTGCCATGTAGTATTAGATGTACTGCCATATAGAATATCACTACAGTCGTGGAAGGTTCACAAGGAGGGTAAAGAGTTGAGTATTGCCCAAGGCATACTGGCTGTCTACCAAAGACATTGTGTTCACGTCTTTGGCATCCTCTTAGGGAAGAAAAACGCACACAGATAACTGAAAAGATAAGAGGAATCTTCAGCTTTACATGGACGGTCACATAAAAGACTGTTTATACTCAATCCCAGTGGGCAGAGAATCAATAAATGTATGCTGCTCCAATCAGCAGCAGCATACCGCTATTCTATAGCCACAACTTTTCCAATATAATTTACCTCACTGAGATTTCATAAAGTTCTACCCTAGTACAGAGTGACCTATCCATGTGAAGTTGTCAGCCTACAGTGTTGGGGGTGAACGGACCGTGGGTATCAGGTGAGATTAGGCCTGTAAGTGCCCACTAGCCTGGTTAAACCAGACTGAATGCCATGCTCACCATTATTGCCTTTCATAATGACTGAGAGATCACATGTTGAATTGGAACTTCTCTTATTTGACATTTCCTTCCTAGGAGGCCCCAGGTCAGGTTACTGTGTTTACGTTGGCACGGCCCAGGCTTTAAGGTCGATCCTGGACCTGCTGTTGAATACATACTGTACAATCTTTAACTAACTCAGTGGGATAGGGATAAAGGTGGAGTGTGCGTGTGCGTGTAAGGGGATGAAGGTGGAGTTAAGCATGCAGCTGGAGCAACAGGTCCCCTGCCAGATACTGTAGCACTGAAGACTGTGTCAGCTAAACACCTGGGTTCAAATCTTTCAAATACTTTGAGCGTTTGCTTGAGTCTGTTGGGAGCGCTAGGGAGGCGGGGTTTGCACATATGGGCCTTTTCTAATGGGTTCATCAAGCCAGGCAAGATCAATCAAGCACAGTGAAAGTATTTTAAATCATTTCAAATAGTATTTGAACCCAGGTCTGTATCAGCTATGTGGCCAGCATATTTTTTTCATTGAAATGAAACCTGTGAGAAGCAAATGAATATTGTGCTTTTTAAAATAAACACATTCTTTGTAGTTAGTGAGAATCAAAGACACTAATCTATTCTCCCTAATTGTCCAAACCAAAGACAATCTCCCACGTTGATGTAAAATGGAAACGGTTAAGGCCAATCATGCCGTGTTGTTTTACTGCTATCAAATGAGAATAAGTGTTTGTTTGAGAAAAGCTCCAGCATTATGAGAAGTCATAATAGGGTCATCAGAAAGAATATCATATGACTTCCAGTAGAGAAATGACAGACAGTAGAGGTGGTGGACAAACCACATGCCTTTCAATTCCAAGAACAGAGCTACAACAGGGTCTCTCTATATCTCTCCCCTCCTCTCCATTTGGCTGATAATTCAGTGGTTCAGAGCCAAGCAGTCCTTTTTGCCACCTGGGTTATCATCGTTATTTCCACTGGGGAGGGTTTGCTACCACAGCAGAATCTACACGCCTCCAAAATCCACATGCATGTGAAACCGTTTGGGAAAAAGCTATGAATTATAGATTAGAGGCCAGAGCTCCTACGGTGAGATGATTGCTAATTTAGCCTTCGTTGGCTGGGAGCGTAATGCCATGAGTGCAGTTTGATACCACACATACTCGCACACAGAGGCATGCATGCACGCTGTCACACAGGCACACACACACGTCAATGACAGTCAATAGTGATTAAAACAAGAGAGTCTGGTACTGCGGGGCAGCTCTGACCCACTTCATGTTTAGGAGACTGTGAAAAACACTGCTCCTCATGGTCACTGACCATCCAATTAAAACAAGAGTGGATGGCTTCATTAATGAATTCACATGAAATGCTAAAATTGTGCTGCCTTTATGAAGTCTGAAAAAAACAAAATGTCTCTCTACTCCCTTTATTGCCCGCTATTTTCTTAACCAAAAGTAGTACACTTTTTAATTACTAGGGAGCCACAATGTAAGGGCTGTTGTCCTCCTCTTCCTCGGACGAGGAGAGGAGAGAAGGATCAGTGGACCAATACGCAGCAGTAGGGAAATAAGCCATCTCTTTATTTGAAACGACGGCAACACGAAAACAAAACACTTACAAAATTACAAAACAAGAAAACGACGTAGACGAAAACCTGAACATGAACTTACATAACTAAACGTAGAACTCACGGACAGGAACAGACTACATCAAAACGAACGAACAGCCAAACAGTCCCGTATGGTACAGACATGAACGAAACAGGAGACAATCACCCACAAACAAACAGTGAGAACACCCTACCTAAATATGACTCTCAATTAGAGGAAAACGCAAAACACCTGCCTCTAATTAAGAGCCATACCAGGCAACCCAAAACCAACATAGAAACAGAAAACATAGACTGCCCACCCAAAACTCACGCCCTGACCATATACACATACAAAAACAACATAAAACAGGTCAGGAACGTTACACACAAGCCTGGTCAAAAGTAGTGCACTATATTGGGAACAGGGTGCCATTTGGGACTCAGTTATAGTGACTATCAAATGACTCACTGTGACTTTACATAACGTTACTATGTGGTTAGTGGTTCCTGTATACTGACCAGGAGAGGTGAAAGTAGAGTCTTTATGAGTCAATAGAGGAATCTAAACCAAAGAAAGCTGGATGCATTTATGGGGGGGAGACTACAATAGTTTCATAAATTGCCAAAACATACAGGTAGGAACAATGCCGTATTGATGATGTTGGCTTAGCATAAAACCAAATAGAACTGCAGAACCACTACCATATGAGAAACATTCTAAGTTAATGCTGTGTGAAGAATTCCAAATGACTCCTATTTTTCCATGGTGTAATGTTTTATATACAGACCTTGATGTGTCAGTTTCAATTTCAGTTTATCCTTTATGAATGTACGATAAGGAGCTCTATTCAATCTGCATCGCTGTAAGAGTTACAGATTGAGTGATAGAAACGTGAAGTTTTTTTTCCAATTGAGCTGACATATGCAGCGTTTACTGTGAATGCAAACAAAGTGGGAACATTGCCGTTAAATTTCAATTGGGCTTATCTTCCGCGATATGGATTAAATACAGCCAGAGGGATATAATGACAATACATGAACTTAACTTCCATTGTAGGCTTACATTCCAGGGCAAGGATATAAATGTTATATACATTTAAGTTAAGATTTAAGACTTAAGGTTTTTCCTTTGAGAACAGGTGCTGCAGCAACACACATGGCTGTGGCATTTGTTAAGTTGGTTTGGTTTGTCTCTCTGCTATATAGTCTCTGATGAACTAAATTAATCACAGAGCTTAAGCACACTTGAAAGATCCTTTATCTTCAGATGTTTCCTCTCCCTCACGTCACACCACATAGGATTTGACAACTGTAATCCATTAGTTCAACAGCACTACTCTTTACCTCTGCCGTCCCTTAGACAGAGAGGTGACAGAAACTTTTGATGTAAAACCAATAATGCCGAAAACACGGCTCTGATGGCATCCTATTCTACCCTGGGTAAGCACGGCTCGGCTTGACATTGTCACAACGTTGCTGTCATGTTTGGGAAGCATTCCCTGATCTCTATCAGGTCACGCGCACGCAAACACACACACACACACACACACACACACACACACACACACACACACACACACACACACACACACACACACACACACACACACACACACACACACACACACACACACACACACACACACACACACACACACACACACACACACACAGAGGAAGAGATCTGTCGGCGGATTGGCTCATCGCAAGGCCCTGTCGGTGCAGCTCGAGGTGAAATGAGAATTGGCCAAACCGGCAGGGTGTCTCCGGATCCGATAACAATCTAAGCTGTCTGGAATTCCCAGGAATTCCCAAGCAGGAGACAGCGAGGAGCCAGTCTCTCTCACAGAGCAGAGCAGGTTTCTCTCTGTCTCTGTCAGAGCCTGGGACTGCTGACAGCTCGTATCAACAGCACTACACAACTGCTCTATGGTGCACAGTCTACCGATGGAGTTATGTACATAAGGTTGGGTGCCTGCCTTTTATCACGCTCATTCTCCACATGTACATACACATACACAAGCTCAGCCATTCATCATCACTGACAGCAGATTGATCTTGATCTTACGTCACACCAACAACAGACGTTGAGTGTGTTCGTCCCCACAAATATCTATAATACATCCACACATATCTGAGCTCAGACTAAAGTGGATTAGCACCAGTATTGTATCATGTCCAGAGCCATCACACCATTTAACACTATGTGGGGAGCATACTAGAGGGAGTTCCCCGAAAGATTGCTAGCAATAAAATGAAGTCATGTGTATCTTAACGCTGTAAAGCCATCTGGGAAACTAAACCTGGGTTGAAATATGAGTGTGTTGTCTTGTTCTCTCTCTTTGCTGTTTCTGACAATATTCTCACACCCTCATCTTCCCACTCAGAGTGTGTGTGCGTGGGTGCGCGTGTGTCTGTGTGTGTGGGTGTCATCCCTTCTCTCTTATCAGTGGATTCTATGAGCCGAGGAGAGGAAAACACGTCAGACTACACTGATCTAAACCGCTCCACTGCTCCTCAGCCTAACTGGCTGACTGCGGAATGTTGCCTTGCCATGCCGTGTCATTGTCTCATTATAGGCTAATGTATGTAGGGTAGGCCTGTGTGTATGTGTTTGTGTGCGTGCGTGTGCACACGCACTCAATGCGTAAGTGTGCGCGTCTGTAAAAACAACGGACCTTAATCTGAGTCGGAGAAAAAACATGGCAGAACAGATCATAAAAGGAGATATAAAATATACAATAGAACCACGGCAACATGACCGTCCTAATATGGAGAAGATGTGAAAGTAGCCTCTCCTGTATGAGTCATCATATTCTGTTTTAGGCTTCAGTCCTTAGCCTCATTTAGTTAAACTAATTAGTAGCTTTGTGTTTTGGAGCTCAGTAAGATTGAGTAATCTTCTTTGGTCGGGGTTTTGGTTAATTTGTCTCACACACGCTCTGTGGTCTGTTGTTGTACTGTGTATATCCCTGGGTAAGTCACCACAGAGAGTCACACACACACACACACACACACACACACACACACACACACACACACACACACACACACACACACACACACACACACACACACACACACACACACACACACACACACACACACACACACACACACACATCCAAACTCACACGCACACACACACGCACACACACACACACACACAGTGTATCTTCCATTGAGAAGCTGTCGTCATTGTGGTCTCAAGGCACTCTGAGTCACGTTATATGGGGAAAACACCCACACACACACACACACACAAACAAACCTCAGAGACTCAGCATCTTTCTAACTGAGAAATCTCCACACTTGTTAACCTATATTAGACACCCGTTAGATCCCTGTTAGCTGTTACAGCTGCAACATCCTTAGATAATCAAGCTGCATAACGCTCTCGGAGAAAACACCACACAGTGAAACTATGATACAAGGAGACAGAACAAGCTGAATAATCAAGGAGCTACATACTCAGGAAAACTATTTCAATACAACAAGGGCTTTAGAACCATGAACACTACAGCAGCTCTCCACTATTGGGAGGACTGGCCTGTGAATCCAATACCAGTACAGAGGATATCTCAGCTCATGGAAAATTGGGAGGTAACCCTTCTCTGAATGCCTACTAGCGTACCATATTGAGCTGGACTCCAAAACCTGCTCTGGTCTGCTCTGATCTGCTCTGGTCTGTTCTGCTTTCCTGGATCACAGAGAGGCTTAAGCATGGGATGGATGTTGGAGCAGCACAGACTGGTCCTGGTTGGCACTGCAGACCAGACCAAAAAGAAAGAAAGTAGAAAAAGAAAGAAATACACTGAGTTTAATGAACTAATGCTGACTGGAAGCTTATAGAAAATGTTATTTTTCTATCTAAAGATGAAAAAATAGGCCTGTGGTTGCAAAACAAGGTGGCTCATCACAGTACCTGTAGCTGAGGCCTGAACAACAGAGCATAACGTTTTGCATAAACTGTTATGGAAGAGAGGGCAAGGCCACCATGAATGTGGCCTATGCTTCCGGCTAATTCGGGCCCATTCATTGTTTCACTGTGTGAATCATTTGCCCTTTGTTTTTATAAATGACCTGCTAATTACTGTATATCGCCAGCAATAATTTATCATAAGCCTAATCCCCGTCAATTTTTGTTTATAAGCATTTTCTGTCAATTTCCTCAATGTCCTTTGTTTGCATGTGTCTGGTGTCGTGTCTTTACTATGGATTAAATGATATGACATGCTATTTTATAAAATCAATTCTCTGTAATTAATATTACCTGATTAAACTAATCATGTAAATGTAATTAACTGCGCTTCGATAGATTGGTCGAAGATGGAAGGCTGGGTTGCCCAGCAGAGATCTCCCTTGTCCTTTGAAGAATATTTCTGGTTGGATACGTTGTAGTCTGTCGTCTTGTGGTAGAATGGATACGTTGTATTACCGTCGTCTTGTTGTAGAACGGATACGTTGCAGTACCCTGACGTTGTAAAGAGATTGTCTGTCCTTTCCTAGGCCACGCACATTTCCAGCTGCTGCTGATAACTCGCCGTCTATGTATCACTTCTTTAGTGAATAAGAGTTCAAAGTTCCTCAGATCTCTTGCCCTCAGAACAGCCTCAATTCATTGGGGCATGGACTATACAAGGTGTCTAAAGCACTCCACAAGGATGCTGGCCCATGTTGACTCCAATGCTTCCCACAGTTGTGTCAAGTTTGCTGGATGTCCTTTGGGTGGTGGACCATTCTTTAAACACACCGGAAACTGTTGTGTGTTAAGAACCCAGCAGCGTTGCAGTTTCTTGACACAAACCGTTGCACCTGGCACCTACTACCATACCCCATTCAAAGGCACTTAAAAAAACAATCCATATGTCAAATGTCTCAAGGCTTAAAAATCCTTATTTAACCTACCTCCTCCCCTTCCTCTACACCGATCGAAGTGGATTTAACAAGTGACATCAATAAGGGATCATAGCTTTCACCTGGATTCACCTGGTCAGTCTATGTCATGGAAAGAGTAGGTATTCTTAATGATTTGTATACTCAGTGAACATTTGAAAATTTACAATGACTATTCACTGATATTGTAACGGCTTTCGTCGGTAGAAGGAGAGGACGACCAAAGCGCAGCGTGGTGCGTATCCATAATTTATTAGAATACTTCTCAATATGAACAAAAACAATAAACAGACGAAAAACCAACGAAGCTACAGTCCCGAACTTGTGAACACAGAAAAAAAACCAGGAACACACAAACAGGAACAATCACCCACAAACCAGCAGTGAAAACAGGCTACCTTAATATGGTTCCCAATCAGAGACAATGCAAAACACCTGCCTCTGATTGAGAACCATATTCAGGCCAAATGACAAACCTCAACATAGAAACACATAACATAGACTGCCCACCCCAACTCACGCCCTGACCATACTAACTAAAGACAAAAACAAAGGAAAATAAAGGTCAGAACGTGACAGATATTTTGTAGCCGATATGGCACCTTCACCGTTGGATCACCAAGAGCTGTAAATAAATCTACACTTTAAGCACTCTATAGTATAGTGTTTTACACTCTATAGTATAGTAAAGATATGGTTGCAAATCAAGGTGGCAGCTACATCCCAGACCATGCAGTAGAGGCCTGAACAGCATGTTACTTTGTCACTGCTGAAGCATTATGGAAGTGTTAATACTTCCCCTGAAGTTTCAATGTTCACATCCTGTGTTCTTAGTTATTCAACTCAAATATTCAGATCATGTATTTGTGATGTGCTCCAATATCAAAGATTCACGTGTTTTAGTTTTCCCCCTGAAAACAATCGTTGATCCACGTTATGCATCAGGTGCAAAGATCAAGAGTTGTTGAGGAAAATGGGACTTATACACAGCCCATGAAGCACATTAGTAATTCAACATGCAATTCAACAAAACACCTTTTGTACTTTGCCCGAATAGAAAATAAAACATCAAAGACGTCACATACAAGAATCCTTCACATCTTCAAGGTGAATGTACTCGTTCTCCACGTTATTATGGCCAACCAGAGACTAGCTCAGAGCTGAAGGAGGAAAATAAATTGGTCTCATTGAGGCTTAATTCTACAACCCATGAATGTTTAATGTGGAGAGTGAACGATGCTCATCCACCCAAATCCAAAGGCCTTAATTCTGATCATTACCATCGCTCGGTGCTCGGTGCTCGGTGCTCTGCTTGGCTTTCTTTCCACCTGGATCCAGAAGGCATTAACAGGGCAGCCTCTGAGACAAGATCTGTTTTACTCTGGTCTACCCTTAAAAGGAGAGAAGGATGGGAAGAGGGAGGAGAACAAAAGAGACACGAGGCGGTGGGGGTTGAGAGAAGGAGGCTCTACACTACACAAAAAGATTCATGTAGGAGGTTATAGAGAGAGAGGAATACTGTCCAACCTTTTCTTTAATGATCATCATAGAAACCAGAACACCTGTGGAAGCCCTGAATTAGAACATTACAGTATATCGCTGTGGTGATAATTCACTATATTCTACATGCCCAGCATAGCTGGAGAAAGTATTTTGTAGGTGGGGGTGCTGCGTTTGTGTTTTTCTACATGCCCGTGCTACAGAGCTACAGTGGCTTGCGAAAGAATTCACCTCTCTTGGCATTTTTCCTATTTTGTTGTCTTACAACCTGGAATTAAAATAGATTTTTGGGGGGGTTGTATCATTTGATTTACACAACATGCCTACCACTTTGAAGATGCAAAATATGTTTTATTGTGAAACAAACAAGAAATAAGACAAAAAACAGAACTTGAGCATGCATAACTATTCACCCCCCCAAAGTCAATACTTTGTAGAGTCACCTTTTGCAGCAATTACAGCTGCAAGTCTCTTTGGGTATGTCTCTATAAGCTTGGCACATCTAGCCACTGGGATTTTTGTCCATTCTTCAAGTCAAAACTGCTCCAGCTCCTTCAAGTTGGATGGGTTCCACTGGTGTACAGCAATCTGTAAGTCATACCACAGATTCTCAATTGGATTGAGGTCTGGGCTTTGACTAGGCCATTCCAAGACATTTAAATGTTGTTGCAGACTCTGGGGCCTTTCAGAACAGGTGTATATATATGCTGATGTCATGTGACAGATTGTGACACTTAGATTGCACACAGGTGGACTTTATTTAACTAATTATGTGACTTCTGAAAGTAATTGGTTGCACCAGATCCTATTTAGGGACTTCAAAGCAAAGGGGTGAACACATGCACCACCGCTTTTCAGTCATTTTTTTCATTTCACTTCACCAATTTGGACTCCAATTTGGAATTTGTGCATGTCCATTACATGAAATCCCCCCCCAAAATATATTTAAATTACAAGTTGTAATGCAACAAAATAGGAAAAACGCCAAGGGGGTGAATACTTTTGCAAGGCACGGTATATCGCTCTGCTAACACAGCACTATTAAAGGCCCAAATAATTTTGCCCGCACTACTTTTATGAGGGAAAAAAAGACAAAAAAATAATGATTCATATTTTTCAGGGGGTGCTGCAGCACTGACAGCACCCCTACTTCCCACTGCTACTGTATGCTGCCCAGGTGACCTGACATGACATCCCTGTGTCACGCAAAAGACTGCCGGTCTCATGGTGACAGGCAACTAACATAAACATGTTTAGCATCTCCAGGCCTCCAAGCATACAAGCCGTATACAAGCCGTATACAAGCCGTATACAAGCCGTATACAAGCCGCTGATGTGCGTCTTCGGAACATCTACATTTAAAAGTCTAATAAATCCATGTAATATACACCATCACAATAAAACAATTAAATGTATGCAGGTCTAAAGAAACATTCTGATATGAAGAAAATGTATTTCAGAGGAACAGAACATGAGTTGGCCTACTGTATGTTATCTGGCTGTGCGCCATGCAATAGGCTGTAGGCTTGTTCATTTAGCAGACAAGATATGCTTATAAGTCCCATGCCATTATAATATGCGATTCTATAGTAAGAAGAATATAATTGAACTTAGCTGAATAAAATATATTTTGAGTATTCTGTAGCAAGTGTGCATATGAAGTGGCTATGTTAAGCGTTAAAGTGATCATTTGAAACAGGTCCTATTGTTAGATTTGAAGTTATTTGGCAACTTTAGTTGTGAATGATACAAACTGTAAAATATCTTAGAAATTAAAGCATATATGGGCTGCACGATGCAACTATAGGCTATTGATGATTTGAGAAAAACGCGAAAAAAACTAGGGCTCTGTTCCTTGTCTCAGGCTGCACACACTGTTCTCTCATCAAGTGATCATATTTTTATCGAACAGACTATTCTCAATTCTCAAGTCTTTTCGATTTAGAAAGACCCATTATCAAATGGGCATGAACAGGGGCAGGGGAAAAGATGTCATCCGTATGCATTCATATAGCGAATGAAGACCGCTTTACTGACAGTTTGATTTTCAAAGGGTAGGCTACTCTGGTGATATTCCGCCCAAACTATGTATGCCATGGGCTCTCCAACCCTGTTACTGCAGCTACCCAGTGCTTAATTTGGGAAACCAAGTGAAATCTGTTCAGGAACATCATAGTAATATATTTCATTAAACAGCCCCTCTCTCCGCGCGCTGGAGAAAGGAATGGAAGAGAGATGGAAATGCACGGTGGTGAGATATTCTGTAGCTTAAGGTAATGTCAGCCTATACATTATGAAAATGCCCTATTATTAGGCTATTCAAAATCAAATACAAATTTACTATAATTGTAGGCTAACTATATAAGCCGCCCTGCACAATTAATGAACCATCATCATCGCCTAGGCTTATACGTTCTCTCCCAGACTCGTGGATAAAAAGGTTGGCGTGTAGCATAAGGTAAGCAGTCCATCCGGTATGTATAATAGTACAGTCCACACTCAAAGGCGATTCCTAGAATTTGTATAGGCTAGACCAATCATGCACCAAAGACATCTTAAATAATAAAAATAAAAAGATTCTGTCTTGTGTAATATGCGGTAGGCTATGTATTTTATATAGTAATACGGTGACCTGCAACAGGCCTACACACACCTGCAAACACGGATCGCAGAGAACTGGACACAACATTGTCTGTCTGTATGGGTTATTCTGCCTGTCTCTCAGCTGTACAGAGAGACTCTATAGGGTATGTGTTATTTAAAGAGTGCCCTGGGGTGAACCACATGACTTGTGGTTATTAAAATGACTTGTAAAAAGTCAGACATGCTGAGTGTGTATGTGCCCCCATACAGAGGCTAAACTAAATGTTTAGAGATGCACACATAGAGCCCATGTATTGGGTTAGACTCCAGCTGGGCCCTGCTGGAGACCCCTGACCTTTGGACAGGAACCTTTAAAACCTGACCCCAAAGTAAACAAATATAAACACTGCAGGCAACTGAGCCGTATACCTGTAAAGTTAGACACACACACACATACACACACACACACACACACACACACACACACACACACACACACACACACACACACACACACACACACACACACACACACACACACACACACACACACACACACACACACACACACACACACACACACACACACACACACACACACACCATCTGAGGAACTCTAGTGAATTATATAGAGAGAGTGAATTAAATAGAGAGAAAGAGCTGGTACTGTAAGTACAAAAAGGTGAGTCAAAATTAGGACAAGGCTTTCCCAAAGGAGCACTGGGGTGCATGCTATCTACTATTCCAGATAAGACAATAAATAGAGTATACCCACTACTGTAAGAAGATGGTATGTTTGTATGTGTGACAACTTTCAAAATGTCAAATTTAGACTAATTAAGAAGTAAAAAGAAACCCTTGTGGTGCCGAGAGGGAAAGGAGAGGAGAGAGAGGAGAGGAGAGGAGAGGAGAGGAGAGGAGAGGAGAGGAGAGGAGAGGAGAGGAGAGGAGAGGAGAGGAGAGGAGAGGAGAGGAGAGGAATCCACCAGAGCGGCCCAGGGAGTCTGTTCTGTCTCTCTCACTCCTCTGGAACTCTGGAAAGCTAAACACTCCTTTGTATCGGGTGACTCCCTCAAGGAAAGCCACCTCTCCTCACAGGATTGTGGGAAATGAAATGTGAGAGGCTTGTTGCTGTGCCGCCACAGCGCTGATATACTGAGAGACCAAGAGTTCCGGTCCCATGCACACACGCACACACGCACACACACACAACCCTACACACCACACGCACACACCATACACACACACACATGCACCTATAATGTCCCCTGGGGCTGTAGCCACTCAGACTTGGCATTACCTCAAATCTAGTATTACTACAGCCCTTCACCCTTAGAATTTGTGAGAAGACTCCTCATAAATCAAAGACCCTCACACACACACACACCGCAGCTCAACGTCTAATTAGAGTGCTGGAAGTCAGTGATCATGGGCCTACAGCTGTGAGCTACAGCTAAACACACATCGTGCCTGGGGTCTCATCTCCGGAGCTGTCAGGGTGAAGTGGGCAGCCAGGTCACCTATGATACAAGTCAGTATTCGAAGTCCATCCATATCTGAGAACGTCGGGAGATTACGTGGAAACTGGCCACTAGAGGCAACAGTGAGCGTTATTACCTTCAAGTAGGTTTTTGGTTTTGCTAGGTCGTTGTGGATGGTAATGGCGAATGGGTGTAAGCATCTGCCTATGGTGCCAAAGGTTGCATGTTCAAATCCAGAACTAGAAAACTGATTTGAAAATCTTGTTTTAAGCCTATCACAAACCTTAACCCTCACCTTAACCATTCGGATTTAATGCCTAACATTAAGATTTCAGATTTATTGCCAAAACGTAACCTTAAACACTTCTAAATATAACGTTTGGAACAACTTAGACATTTGAGAAACATGGATGAATGTCTAAATCTGACGTGAGACTGTGAGAACTAGGGAGGGGGACAATGATACACAGTCAGAGGGCTGTTCCTCACCTACATATAAACACACCATCAAATCAAATCAAATGTATTTATAAAGCCCTTCTTACATCAGCTGATATCTCAAAGTGCTGTACAGAAACCCAGCCTAAAACTACAAACAGCAAGCAATGCAGGTGTAGAAGCACGGTGGAAAGGAAAAACTCCCTAGAAAGGCCAAAACCTAGGAAGAAACCTAGAGAGGAACCAGGCTATTTTTTATTTTATTTTTTTATTTCACCTTTATTTAACCAGGTAGGCTAGTTGAGAACAAGTTCTCATTTGCAACTGCGACCTGGCCAAGATAAAGCATAGCAGTGTGAACAGACAACACAGAGTTACACATGGAGTAAACAATAAACAAGTCAATAACATGGTAGAAAAAAAAGAGAATCTATATACAATGTGTGCAAAAGGCATGAGGTAGGCAATAAATCGAATAATTACAATTTAGCAGATTAACACTGGAGTGATAAATCATCAGATGATCATGTGCAAGAAGAGATACTGGTGTGCAAAAGAGCAGAAAAGTAAATAAATAAAAGCAGTATGGGGGGTGAGGTAGGTAAATTGGGTGGGTAGTTTACAGATGGACTATGTACAGCTGCAGCGATCGGTTAGCTGCTCGGATAGCAGATTTTTAAAGTTGTTGAGGGAGATAAAAGTCTCCAACTTCAGAGATTTTTGCAATTCGTTCCAGTCGCAGGCAGCAGAGAACTGGAAGGAAAGGCGTCCAAATGAGGTTTTGGCTTTAGGGATGATCAGTGAGATACACCTGCTGGAGCGCGTGCTGCGGGTGGGTGTAGCCATCGTGACCAGTGAACTGAGATAAGGCGGCACTTTACCTAGCATAGCCTTGTAGATGACCTGGAGCCAGTGGGTCTGACGACGAACATGTAGCGAGGGCCAGCCGACTAGGGCATACAGGTCGCAGTGGTGGGTCGTATAAGGTGCTTTAGTAACAAAACGAATGGCACTGTGATAAACTGCATCCAGTTTGCTGAGTAGAGTATTGGAAGCTATTTTGTAGATGACATCGCCGAAGTCGAGGATCGGTAGGATAGTCAGTTTTACTAGGGTAAGTTTGGCGGCGTGAGTGAAGGAGGCTTTGTTGCGGAATAGAAAGCCGATTCTTGATTTGATTTTGGATTGGAGATGTTTGATATGAGTCTGGAAGGAGAGTTTGCAGTCTAGCCAGACACCTAGGTACTTATAGATGTCCACATATTCTAGGTCGGAACCGTCCAGGGTGGTGATGCTAGTCGGGCGTGCGGGTGCAGGCAGCGAACGGTTGAAAAGCATGCATTTGGTTTTACTAGCGTTTAAGAGCAGTTGGAGGCCACGGAAGGAGTGTTGTATGGCATTGAAGCTCGTTTGGAGGTTAGATAGCACAGTGTCCAAGGAAGGGCCGGAAGTATATAGAATGGTGTCGTCTGCGTAGAGGTGGATCAGGGAATCGCCCGCAGCAAGAGCAACATCATTGATGTATACAGAGAAAAGAGTCGGCCCGAGAATTGAACCCTGTGGTACCCCCATAGAGACTGCCAGAGGACCGGACAACATGCCCTCCGATTTGACACACTGAACTCTGTCTGCAAAGTAGTTGGTGAACCAGGCAAGGCAGTCATTAGAAAAACCGAGGCTACTGAGTCTGCCGATAAGAATATGGTGATTGACAGAGTCGAAAGCCTTGGCCAGGTCGATGAAGACGGCTGCACAGTAATGTCTTTTATCGATGGCGGTTATGATATCGTTTAGTACCTTGAGCGTGGCTGAGGTGCACCCGTGACCGGCTCGGAAACCGGATTGCACAGCGGAGAAGGTACGGTGGGATTCGAGATGGTCAGTGATCTGTTTGTTGACTTGGCTTTCGAAGACCTTAGATAGGCAGGGCAGGATGGATATAGGTCTGTAACAGTTTGGGTCCAGGGTGTCTCCCCCTTTGAAGAGGGGGATGACCGCGGCAGCTTTCCAATCCTTGGGGATCTCAGATGATACGAAGGAGAGGTTGAACAGGCTGGTAATAGGGGGTGCGACAATGGCGGCGGACAGTTTCAGAAATAGGGGGTCCAGATTGTCAAGCCCAGCTGATTTGTATGGGTCCAGGTTTTCCAGCTCTTTCAGAACATCTGCTATCTGGATATGGGTAAAGGAGAAGCTGGGGAGGCTTGGGCGAGTAGCAGCGGGGGGGGGCGGGGCTGTTGGCCAAGGTTGGAGTCGCCAGGAGGAAGGCATGGCCAGCCATTGAGAAATGTTTGTTGAAGTTTTCGATTATCACGGACTTATCAGTGGTGACCGTGTTACCTAGCCTCAGTGCAGTGGGCAGCTGGGAGGAGGTGCTCTTGTTTTCCATGGACTTTACAGTATCCCAGAACTTTTTGGAGTTAGAGCTACAGGATGCAAATTTCTGCTTGAAAAAGCTGGCCTTTGCTTTCCTGACTGACTGCGTGTATTGGTTCCTGACTTCCCTGAACAGTTGCATATCGCGGGGGCTCTTCGATGCTATTGCAGTTCGCCACAGGATGTTTTTGTGCTGGTCGAGGGCAGTCAGGTCTGGAGTGAACCAAGGGCTATATCTGTTCTTGGTTCTGCATTTTTTGAACGGAGCATGCTTGTCTAATATGGTGAGGAAGTAACATTTAAAGAATGACCAGGCATTCTCAACTGACGGGATGAGGTCAATATCCTTCCAGGGTACCCGGGCCAGGTCGATTAGAAAGGCCTGCTCGCAGAAGTGTTTTAGGGAGCGTTTGACAGTGATGAGGGGTGGTCGTTTGACCGCGGACCCGTGGCGGATACAGGCAATGAGGCAGTGATCGCTGAGATCTTGATTGAAGACAGCAGAGGTGTATTTGGAGGGCAGGTTGGTCAGGATAATGTCTATTAGGGTGCCCATGTTTACGGATTTAGGGTTGTACCTGGTGGGTTCCTTGATGATTTGTGTGAGATTGAGGGCATCAAGCTTGGATTGTAGGACTGCCGGGGTGTTAAGCATATCTCAGTTTAGGTCACCTAACAGAACAAACTCTGAAGCTAGATGGGGAGCGATCAATTCACAGATGGTGTCCAGGGCACAGCTGGGAGCTGAGGGGGGTCGGTAGCAGGCGGCAACAGTGAGAGACTTATTTCTGGAGAGATTCATTTTTAAAATTAGAAGTTCGAACTGTTTGGGCATAGACCTGGAAAGTATGACAGAACTTTGCAGGCTATCTCTGCAGTAGATTGCAACTCCTCCCCCTTTGGCAGTTCTATCTTGACGGAAAGTGTTATAGTTGGGTATGGAAATCCCAGAATTTTTGGTGGCCTTCCTAAGCCAGGATTCGGACACGGCAAGGACATCAGGGTTGGCAGAGTGTGCTAAAGCGGTGAGTAAGGCAAACTTAGGGAGGAGGCTTCTGATGTTGACATGCATGAGGCCAAGGCTTTTTCGATCACAGAAGTCAACAAATGAGGGTGACTGGGGACATGCAGGGCCTGGGTTTACCTCCACATCACCCGAGGAACAGAGGAGTAGTAGGATGAGGGTGCGGCTAAAGGCTATCAAAACTGGTCGCCTAGAGCGTTGGGGACAAAGAATAAAAGGAGCAGATTTATGGGCGTGGTAGAATAGATTCTGGGCATAATGTGCAGACAGGGGTATGGTGGGGCACGGGTACAGCGGAGGCAAGCCCAGGCACTGGGTGATGATAAGAGAGGTTGTATCTCTGGACATGCTGGTCTCAATGGGTGAGGTCACCGCATGTGTGGGGGGTGGGACAAAGGAGGTATCAGAGGTACGGAGAGTGGAACTACGGGGTCCATTGCAAACCAAAACAATGATAATGATAACTAGCCTGAACAACAGTATGCAAGGCATATTGATATTTGAGAGAGACATACAATAAGGCATAAAGTGATTGCAGGTCTTGATTGGGAGAGCTAGCTAAAACAACAGGTAAGATAACAGCAGCAATAACAGGGTGCTAGTCTAACACAGCAACAACAGGTAAAAATGGCGACGACTAGGCAGAGAGGGTCGGATTAACTACACACAGATCCTGAGTTAAAGCACAGAGCCGACAGATAAAACACAAATAAACAGAATGGAGTACCGTGAATTAATGGACAGTCAAGCAGGCATCAGCTATGTAGCCAAGTGATCATAGTGTCCAGGGGGCAGCCGTAGATGGAGCAGGGAGGCCTCCACTAAGCTAGCACGCGGCGTTTAAAGTTAGTAGCCCGGGGGGTGGTCTGCTCAGACGGAGGGGGTCTGCTCAGACGTGGTCGTGTCGACAGAGAATCCAAGCCGGATGGCGATGGCGAAAGAGAGGTTGTGAATTGTAGAATTGTGTTTGCTAACTGGTGCTAGCTTCGTGGCAGTGGCGCTAGCTGCGCTAGCTGCAAGCTAGCTGTGAGGATCAGAAGTAGTGGCTCAGGGATTACGGCAGGAATCCGGCGTTGTTGTCGAGAGACAGTCCGATGCTGGTAAATTGGTGAGTAATATCCAGGCTAATAACAGGGCTGGTGTCTGTGCAGAAGGTAAAAGCTGCTAGCAGCGGCAAAAAAGCTTGTAGCTGATTTAGACCAGTTGTGATGGATTGGCAGGGCTCTGTGTCGGCAAAAAAAGGTCCAGTCCAATTGGCAAAAGAGGTATTGTAGCCCAAGAATTCGCTGGTAGACCTCTTCGGCTAGCCGGCAGATGGGCCTAGCTCGAGGCTAGCTCAAGGCTAACTGGTGCTTGCTTCGGGACAGAGGTGTTAGCCAGTAGTAGCCACTCGGTTGCAGCTAGCTAGCTGTGATGATACGGTGTAATTGTCCAGAGCTTGCGTCAGGAATCCGGTGATGTGGTAGAGAAAAAGCAGTCCTATATGCTCTGGGTTGATATCGCGCTTGCAGACTGGCAGGTATTGGCCCGAGCTGAAGCTGGCTGTGTCCGAGTTAAGGGTGAAGACCGCAGCAGTGGCTAACTGACTACTAGCTAGTAGCTAGTTATCTGGCTAGCTTCTGATTGGGGTTACGGTTCTAAAGTATAAAAAATAGCAGGTCCGTACCACATTGGGTGAGGCGGAATGTAGGAATGTATATTCAGTTCCTAGATGGAAAGTGAAATTAAAATATATACGAAATGTATACGAAAAATACGAGGACTATTTACACGGGACAAGACAAACACACGTCCGACTGCTACGCCATCTTGGATTCTGGAACGGAGAGGTGTGTGTTCAAAGATGACCAGCAGGGTCAAATAATAATAATCACAGTGGTTGTCGAGAGTGCAACAGGTCAGCACCTCAGGAGTAAATGTCAGTTGGCTTTTCATAGCCGATCATTCAGAAATCTCTACCGCTCCTGCTGTCTCTAGAGAGTTAAAAACAGCAGGACTGGGACAGGTAGCACGTCCAGTGAAAAGGTCAGGGTTCCATAGCTGTAGGCAGAACAGTTGAAACACACACCTCTACACCACTCTCACACCAACACACACGTCTCCGTTACTCTCACACCAACACACAGCTCTCCGTTACTCTCACACACCAACACACACCTCTCCGTTACTCTCACACCAACACACACCTCTCCGTTACTCTCACACCAACACACACCTCGCCGTTACTCTCACACCAACACACACCTCGCCGTTACTCTCACACCAACACACACCTCTTCGTTAATCTCACACCAACACACACCTCTCCGTTAATCTCACACCAACACACACCTCTCCGTTAATCTCACACCAACACACACCTCTCCGTTACTCTCACACCAACACACACCTCTCCGTTACTCTCACACCAACACACACCTCTCCATTACTCTCACACCAACACACACTTCTATGCCAACACACACCTCTACGCAACTCTCACACCAACACACACCTCTCCACCATTCTCACACACCTCTCCGCCGCTCTCACACACCTATCCACCATTCTCACACACCTATCCAACATTATCACACACCTCTCCACCATTCTCACACACCTCTCCGCCGCTCTCACACACCTATCCACCGCTCTCACACACCTCTCCACCACTCTCACACCAACACACAGCTCTCCGCCGCTCTCACACACCTCTCCACCATTCTCACACATCTCTCCATCACTCTCACACACCTCTCCACCACTCTCACACCAACACACACCTCTCCGCCGCTCTCACACCAACACACACCTCTCCGTTACTCTCACACCAACACACACCTCTTCGTTAATCTCACACCAACACACACCTCTCCGTTACTCTCACACCAACACACACCTCTCCGTTACTCTCACACCAACACACACCTCTTCGTTAATCTCACACCAACACACACCTCTCCGTTAATCTCACACCAACACACACCTCTCCGTTAATCTCACACCAACACACACCTCTCCGTTACTCTCACACCAACACACACCTCTCCGTTACTCTCACACCAACACACACCTCTCCATTACTCTCACACCAACACACACTTCTATGCCAACACACACCTCTACGCAACTCTCACACCAACACACACCTCTCCACCATTCTCACACACCTCTCCGCCGCTCTCACACACCTATCCACCATTCTCACACACCTATCCAACATTATCACACACCTCTCCACCATTCTCACACACCTCTCCGCCGCTCTCACACACCTATCCACCGCTCTCACACACCTCTCCACCACTCTCACACCAACACACACCTCTCCGCCGCTCTCACACACCTCTCCACCATTCTCACACATCTCTCCATCACTCTCACACACCTCTCCACCACTCTCACACCAACACACACCTCTCCGCCGCTCTCACACCAACACACACCTCTCCGTTACTCTCACACCAACACACACCTCTCCGTTACTCTCACACCAACACACACCTCTCCGTTACTCTCACACCAACACACACCTCTCCGTTACTCTCACACCAACACACACCTCTTCGTTAATCTCACACCAACACACACCTCTCCGTTACTCTCACACCAACACACACCTCTCCGTTACTCTCACACCAACACACACCTCTCCGTTACTCTCACACCAACACACACCTCTTCGTTAATCTCACACCAACACACACCTCTCCGTTACTCTCACACCAACACACACCTCTCCGTTACTCTCACACCAACACACACCTCTCCGTTACTCTCACACCAACACACACCTCTTCGTTAATCTCACACCAACACACACCTCTCCGTTACTCTCACACCAACACACACCTCTCCGTTACTCTCACACCAACACACACCTCTCCACCACTCTCACACATCTCTCCGCCACTCTCACACCAACACACACCTTTTCACCACTCTCACACCAACACACACCTCTCCATGACTCACACACACACCAACGCACACCTCTCCGTAACACTCACACCAACACACACCTCTCCACCACTCTCACACCAACACACACCTCTCTGCTACTCTCACACACCTATCCATCACTCTCCCACAAACCAAAACACACCTCTCCTCCACTCTCACACACCTATCCATCACTCTCTCACAAACCAAAACACACCTATCCTCCACTCTCATACACCTATCCATCACTCTCCCACAAACCAAAACACACCTCTCCACAACTCTCACACCAACACACAACTCTCCACAACTCTCACACCAACGCACACCTCTCCATCCCTCTCACACCAATACACACCTCTCCACCACTCTCACACACCTATCCATCACTCTCACAGAAACCAACACACACCTCTCCATAACTCTCACACCAACACACACCTCTCCATGACTCACACACACACCAACGCACACCTCTCCGTAACACTCACACCAACACACACCTCTCCACCACTCTCACACACCTCTCCACCACTCACACTAACACACACCTCTCCGACACTCTCACACCAACACACACCTCTCCACCACTCTCACATCTCTCCACCACTCTCACACCAACACACACCTCTCCACCACTCTCACATCTCTCCACCACTCTCACACCAACACACACCTCTCGACCACTCTCACACCAACACACACCCCTCTCCTCCACCTGAACACACCTCACCATCACTCTCACACCAACACACACCTCTCCACCACTCACACTAAGACACACCTCTCTGACACTCTCACACCAACACACACCTCTCCACCACTCTCACACCTCTCCACCACTCTCACACCAACACACACCTCTCCACCACTCTCACACAAGTCTCCACCACTCTCACACCAACACACACCTCTCCACCCTTCTCACACAACTCTCCACAACTCTCACACCAACACACAACTCTCCATGACTCACACACACACCAACGCACACCTCTCCATCACTCTCACACCAACACACCACTATCCATAACTCTCACATCAAGACACACCTCTCCGCCTCTTTCACACCAACACACACCTATCCGCCACTCTCACACCAACACACAGGGTTAGAGAGAGGGGGGGTTAGAGAGAGAGGGTTAGAGAGAGAGAGAGAGAGAGAGAGAGAGAGAGAGAGAGAGAGAGGGTTAGAGAGAGAGAGAGTGGGTTAGAGAGAGAGGGGGGTTAGAGAGAGAGGGTTAGAGAGGGTTAAAGAGAGAAAAGGTTAGAGAGGGTTAAAGAGAGAGAGGGTTAGCGAGAGAGAGAGGGGGTTAGAGAGGGTTAGAGATTGAGGGTTAGTGAGAGAGAGGGGGTTAGAGAGCGAGAGTTAGAGAGGGTTAGAGAGAGGGGGTGGAGAGAGAGAGGGGGGGTTAGAGAGAGAGATGGTTAGAGTGAGAGAGAGGGAGGGTTAGAGAGAGAGAGAGAGCCTCCACCAGATTATGGACAGGAAGGAGAGAACACATAGAGGACGTTAAAACCTCTTGAAGCTAGGGGGCAGAATTTTTATGTTTGGAAAAATAAAGTTCCCATTGTAAGCTGCCTATTTCTCAGGTCCAGATGCTAGAATATGCATATAATTGACAGAGTCGGATAGAAAACACTCTAAAGTTTCCAAAACTGTCAAAATATTGTCTGTGAGTATAACAGAACTGATTTTGCAAGCGAAAACCTGAGAAAATCCAACCCGGAAGTGACTTCTATTTTGAAAAATCCCTGTTCCATTGCCTGCCTATCCTCCATTTAAAGGGATATCAACCACATTCCTTTTCCTGTGGCTTCCTCAGGGTGTGAACAGTCTTTAGACATAGTTTCAAGCTTTTATTTTGAAAAATTAGCGAGATTTATCAAAACGCGTGGATGTCCCTCCACTAGTTCTTGCGCGCGACACTGGTTGCTCGACATTTTCTTTCTCTCCAGTATTGAATAGTTTACAGTCCGGTTGAAATATTATCGATTATTGATGTCAAAAACAACCTGAGGATTGATTATTAAAAACGTTTGACATGTTTCTACGACCTTTACGGATACTAGATGGAATTTTCGTCAAGCCTTGATGACTTGCCTAAGGCTGTGGAATACTGAACATAACGCGACAAACAAATGGAGGTATTTTGATATAAAACAAATCTTTATCGAACAAAAGGAACATTTATTGTGTAACTGGGAGTCTCGTGAGTGCAAACAACCAAAGATCATCAAAGGTAAGCGATTTATTGTATTACTTTTCTGGCTTTCGTGACCAATCTACATGGCTGCTAGGTGTTCTTTATGTTTTGTCTAGTGATCGATAAACTCACAAACGCTTGGATTGCTTTCGCTGTAAAGCATATTTTCAAAATCTGACACGATAGGTGGATTAACAACAAGCTAAGCTGTGTTTTGGTATATTTCACTTGTGATTTCATGAAAATAAATATTTTTAGTATTTTTTTTGAATTTGGTGCTCTGCAATTCAGCGGTTGTTTACGAAAATGATCCCGCTAAAGGGATCCGTGCGTCAAGAAGCAGAGTTCAAGTTACTTCCCAGACAGCACAACGGGACAGTGGGAATAGCAATGCATTTCACTCATTCAGAATATTAGAAAGGGAAACTTTGGAGAGCTGTCACTTAGAGGTTGAATGGAGAAATGAGCACATACTGTATGTGTCAATCTCTCCCTATTTTCTCTGTCTATCTGTCCCTTTCATCCATCACTTTTCCTCTTTCAGCCGTTGCCATTATTGTTTTCTTCCCAAGCTGCCTTCCCCTCCCATCTCTCCCTCTCTTTCTGTCTCCTTCTCTCTCTGCCTCTCTGTCCTCTACCTTTATCTCTCTCTGCCCTCTACCTTCATCTCTCTCTGTCTCTCTCTCCCCCGTCTTACCTATGCACTAGTGTTCAATCCTCCTGCTCCCAGCCCTATAAAGCTGATGCAGCAGCTGTGTTTGTTGTTGTTAGGCCAATCACCTGATGACATCCCAACCCTGAAGAAATACAAGACTCGACCTCTCATGAGTCTACACCACAGACAGCTTTTAATAGACTGCTACTGAAACTAAGACATCAGTGTACATACAGTAAGTTGTTGTGGTATTCATCTGTCAAATGTTTTCATGTTTTTCCATCACACAGTATCATACATATAACACACAAGCAGCATTCTGGACATGGTGCCACATAGAACACTGAGGCAAAAGAGTGTTTAACTAGTTACATCCTCCATTGCCCTGGGGTTTTGCCTTTCCATTTACAGTAACATAAACGTAAGTGACTGGCCAGACAGACAATTACCTCAACCACTGTCTGAGGAAGAAGTACAGTAAAATACACTATGACCACCTACAGATGTAGGATAATCATTTGAGCCAATTTGCTACAGCAGGAAAATAATCCTGCAGCAACAAGAAATGTGAATTATTATGCATGCAGATTATAATTAATGGACATTTTTGTAGGGGTTTATACATTTTTTGTAAGGAAAAATTTAATCTGAAATAAACTTCAGAAGCCTTTTTAAACCTCAAATACACTCAAATGTGTTATTCCCCGCAGGAAAGTTTGCCTGCTACAAGGTCATAAAAGTAAGATCCTACATCAGTACTGGTTAAGCGGTGTGTACCCCTGCATTACCACCCCAACGGAAGCAGTGGAACACACTGATAGCTGATACTAGTTTGTGCCTGTCCATTGTCTCATCTTCTGTCCTAAGACTTGAATGAGCAGGTGTTCACTTCCCGGTTGATCGAGTCTTTGTTTATTATCAGTACGTCTGGTGGGCGGGCAGTGAGTTGAAGGCCTTCCCTAATAAATATAAATTACTCTTCTCAGACAGGTCATCACCTGATGGTGGAACCCCTGTCATTTGATGCCTCCCCCTCCTCTACTACCTCCTCCTTTCTTCTCTCCACCTCCCTGTCTCCCATCCTGCCTCCGCCCCATCTGTCTCAGCGTCAGGTTGGCCCTGTCTTTCCTCCCCATCTCCCACCTCTCCTCCTAGTGTCAGTGTAGCTCAGTCTGGCCCTGTCCCTCTCTAGATCACTACTCTGTCAACAGGGCCCCACTAGGGCCCTCAGAGAAGCTGCTAGAGTCAGGTTACAGGAAAGCATAGAGAAAGAGAGGGTGGAGGGCTGTGATCCCATTTCCTCCTCCTTCTTGTCATCCTCAGTCAAACCCACTGTCATGACGTGGCCCTTTTTGGGTATAGCTAGTGGCTTCCCCCTCTCTCTCTCTCTCCTACACCCAGGTTCTGTTCTCAGCTTGTAAATTCCTGGCGGAGACTCTCTCCCCCTGGCCATGCAGAAAGAGACACATAGAGAGAACAAAGGATTTCACATGGCGAACTCCTAAATCCCCAAAATGGGGATTTGATACAAAATATCCACTTGTGAGAAGGTGGGAATGGTCTGTGGACACTTAAGGGACGGGTATGACGAGTGTGTTTCATTTGGTGACCTCAGAGAGGACAGGAAACACACATAACTATATCTCTGAATATGTACATTTCTCAATTATGGGTTTGCATCTTATTCTTGTAAAAAATGAATGAGTAAAGATGAAACTATTTGTGAAAGGATGTAATATGTTGTTAAACCTTTAATATGAAAGAATTGTATTTCCTTTAAAGTTTAACTAAGTCATTGGCCCGCCCCCGCCACCGACATGGTCTGGCGTCATGGAACATGTCTTTTCTACTGTTACTAATAAAAACCCCTCCTGAGGAAATCCTCTTCAGACCACGCGTACCTCGGTCAACTTAAAAAAAAATATATATATTTTTATTTATTTCACCTTTATTTAACCAGGTAGGCTAGTTGAGAACAAGTTCTCATTTGCAACTGCGACCTGGCCAAGATAAAGCATAGCAGTGTGAACAGACAACAACACAGAGTTACACATGGAGTAAACAATAAACAAGTCAATAACATGGTAGAAAAAAAGAGAATCTATATAGAATGTGTGCAAAAGGCATGAGGAGGTAGGCAATAAATTGAATAATTACAATTTAGCAGATTAACACTGGAGTGATAAATCATCAGATGATCATGTGCAAGTAGAGATACTGGTGTGCAAAAGAGCAGAGAAGTAAATAAATAAAAGCAGTATGGGGGGTGAGGTAGGTAAATTGGGTGGGCTATATACCGATGGACTATGTACAGCTGCAGCGATCGGTTAGCTGCTCGGATAGCAGATGTTTAAAGTTGTTGAGGGAGATAAAAGTCTCCAACTTCAGAGATTTTTGCAATTCGTTCCAGTCGCAGGCAGCAGAGAACTGGAAGGAAAGGCGTCCAAATTAGGTTTTGGCTTTAGGGATGATCAGTGAGATACACCTGCTGGAGCGCGTGCTACGGGTGGGTGTAGCCATCGTGACCAGTGAACTGAGATAAGGCGGCACTTTACCTAGCATAGCCTTGTAGATGACCTGGAGCCAGTGGGTCTGACGACGAACATGTAGCGAGGGCCAGCCGACTAGGGCATACAGGTTGCAGTGGTGGGTCGTATAAGGTGCTTTAGTAACAAAACGGATGGCACTGTGATAAACTGCATCCAGTTTGCTGAGTAGAGTATTGGAAGCAATTTTGTAGATGACATCGCCGAAGTCGAGGATCGGTAGGATAGTCAGTTTTACTAGGGTAAGTTTGGCGGCGTGAGTGAAGGAGGCTTTGTTGCGAAATAGAAAGCCGACTCTAGATTTGATTTTGGATTGGAGATGTTTGATATGAGTCTGGAAGGAGAGTTTGCAGTCTAGCCAGACACCTAGGTACTTATAGATGTCCACATATTCTAGGTCGGAACCGTCCAGGGTGGTGATGCTAGTCGGGCGTGCGGGTGCAGGCAGCGAACGGTTGAAAAGCATGCATTTGGTTTTACTAGCGTTTAAGAGCAGTTGGAGGCCACGGAAGGAGTGTTGTATGGCATTGAAGCTCGTTTGGAGGTTAGATAGCACAGTGTCCAATGAAGGGCCAGAAGTATACAGAATGGTGTCGTCTGCGTAGAGGTGGATCAGGGAATCGCCCGCAGCAAGAGCAACATCATTGATATATACAGAGAAAAGAGTCGGCCCGAGAATTGAACCCTGTGGTACCCCCATAGAGACTGCCAGAGGACCGGACAACATGCCCTCCGATTTGACACACTGAACTCTGTCTGCAAAGTAGTTGGTGAACCAGGCGAGGCAGTCATTAGAAAAACCGAGGCTACTGAGTCTGCCGATAAGAATATGGTGATTGACAGAGTCGAAAGCCTTGGCCAGGTCGATGAAGACGGCTGCACAGTACTGTCTTTTATCGATGCCGGTTATGATATCGTTTAGTACCTTGAGCGTGGCTGAGGTGCACCCGTGACCGGCTCGGAAACCGGATTGCACAGCGGAGAAGGTACGGTGGGATTCGAGATGGTCAGTGATCTGTTTGTTGACTTGGCTTTCGAAGACCTTAGATAGGCAGGGCAGGATGGATATAGGTCTGTAACAGTTTGGGTCCAGGGTGTCTCCCCCTTTGAAGAGGGGGATGACCGCGGCAGCTTTCCAATCCTTGGGGATCTCAGATGATACGAAGGAGAGGTTGAACAGGCTGGTAATAGGGGGTGCGACAATGGCGGCGGACAGTTTCAGAAATAGGGGGTCCAGATTGTCAAGCCCAGCTGATTTGTATGGGTCCAGGTTTTCCAGCTCTTTCAGAACATCTGCTATCTGGATTTGGGTAAAGGAGAAGCTGGGGAGGCTTGGGCGAGTAGCAGCGGGGGGGGGGGCGGGGCTGTTGGCCAAGGTTGGAGTCGCCAGGAGGAAGGCATGGCCAGCCATTGAGAAATGCTTGTTGAAGTTTTCGATTATCACGGATTTATCAGTGGTGACCGTGTTACCTAGCCTCAACTGAGGGGGCACAGGTTTGAGTTTAGACTAAGAAAACTCGCAGCATGAGCTGTGACTGCGGATAGTTGTTGAATTCCTTACCATACCACGTGGAGCATTGGCTACACGGCTGGAAATGGTTAAACTCTGAGACTATCGATCCCTACAGAATAAGAGCAAATCTTAGATAATAATTACTAGTCTGCAGCAAGAAATTATGTCAACCTGGGATGCGAAGACCGACAACCGCCGAAACATATATTTTATGAGAACATTTCTGAATGGTACTCTGAAGTATCCATCCTAACCATGAAATACTTTGATCTTCAGGGAGGCAGAGAGAGAGACGCTCGGACGAACTTTCCAACTGACAGAGGGACGATTCCAACAGAGATCATGACGACACACTGAACGTAAATATATATATTGATTGCAGTTATTCCCGAATGAGTGAGCGTTCATGTGCAAAGGATTAGCATTTCAATTCATATAATTATCAACTGTGTAGTGATTCCTTTTTTGTCTTTCCCGCCCACTTCCCTTTGGTCACCAAGCCGTCACATTGGCTAAGCCCACTAGGGAACCTCCCCTATCATTTCCTTGTAACCATATCTACTGTGTTGTTTGTTTATGCATTTCTGTGATTATTTAGTTAGTTAATAAATAAATGATTAAGACAATTGGTGTGTGGATGATTCATAGTAAAGGCTGGGTTCGTGCAGATAACCAACAATTTACGACGTTTGGAATGAGACTAACGTGAGGTAAAGAATAATTAACTAATTAGAAGACTAATTGATCAGATATTAAAATATATGAATATTAGGAAAATTATAACTTTGTAATTTGAAGATTTTCCTTGGTGCCCTGACTTCCTAGTTAATCACATTTACATGATTAGTTTAATCACGTAATAATAATTACAGAGAATTGATTTCATAAAATAAGTCTTCACTTTAATGATGCCAAAGACACGACACGACACCACCATCTCTCATCTCTATCCTTATTGGTCTAAAGGGACAAAAGTTTTTGGTAGTTTCGGGTTTTAAACTAAAGGGAGGCTTCATATGGACGATAACCCTCTGCTTGGTGTTCCTGTCTGATTTTCTAATGTTAACCAATAAAATATTCTCCAATCTGCAGTACATCAATGTGCTTTAATTTGCTCAAATAGCTCAAAGTCAAAAAAATCTTTATAATCTGTATTTTCATATTGATTTTAGAAAAATGATCCATTTGATAAAAGATATAAGGACTTCAGTTCAACTTCCACAACATGTTGTGGTTTATTCAGCTGGCCTTTACACAGCATGTCATAGATTAGAATATACCATAGCACAGAGGAGCTTAAGTGTGTGCAGCAGGGGCGTAGCCAGAATTGTTTTGGGGGATAGGCCTAGAAAAATTTGGATAGGCACTTTTTCTACTTGTTTATTACATTTATTTTGCGATGTGCACCGTATATTATTTCGTAATACAATCGTTTTATACTAGTGCATAGTACATGGAGCAACCTCGTTACATATACAAATAATTACCTATCTCAGCATATTAAAATAAGACAGCAACTTTAGACTAGTTGCCAACTTGCCAACAACATAAAACTCATCTTCAGGCGCATTTTAATCTTGATGGGCAAACAAACCTATATTTGATGTTACCATTTATACCACAGCGGGCAGTAGTACTATAAAAAGGTACCTTACCTTTAGTAGACGTATCATAAGGCGTGACTTACATCATGAGGCACAGACGGCGAAGCTTTGAGTTGACAATAGTGATGATTTCATCATAATTCAATGTATCTGTCAGTTCACGCTCAAAAGACAGTAAACTGAAGTGGTTCAGCCGGGCGCTTGTCATTGATGTGTGAAGACGATTTTTTATCCTAGTTGTTGTTGAGAAAAGTCTCTCCACACTGCATGATGTCATTGGAAGTGTGACAATGATCCTTAACATAGTTTATATTAGGGAAAATATCATCAGGACAGCTGTCAAGTACACTCATTATGGAGGAAAAGTCACTCTTTCCCATGTTACTTTTGCGACTCAACTGCTGAGTAAAAACAGTGAATTCAGAATCCTCAATTGATATTGCATAATGATCGCATATGGTCTTCAAGCTGCTCTTTAAGGCCGGAGGTTTGGGATTCTTTGGAAAAGGACGCTGCCGCTTGCATGATCCCATATGTGTCTTCTTGAAATCTTGAGTTTAACTCAGTAATCTGTCTGTCTAGAATATTGTTCCAAAGTTGCCTCAGGTCTCTGTCACTCTTGATGCTGGATGTTGTCCCTAATGGAGTTGTGACGACACTGTCTGACAATTTTACAGGCAGTTTTCGCTGCTGTGAAGCGCTCACATCCCAATTACTAATATCATGTTTAATCATCATCTCTTCAGTTAGCTTGAGAACTTTATCAAAGTCTCCCCCTGAGTTATCTCTGAACGTAGAAATTATTGGTTGTATTGGTTTAATTGAGGATTTCAATTAAACCAATACAGTCCGTCACAGATAATGTAGAGCTTTGTAATCCCTTCGTAGAAAAATCACTAGTGTCAAACAATTTACTAAACGTGACTAACAGGAATAAAAACGTATTGTTCTGGATTTGTTGTAAGAGGGCATCGGCTTCTAATTTGGTTTGTCCACAAGCCTCTGAAAAATCTGCAAGAACCTCTAAAATGACATCTAGCAGGAACAGCAGTTTACTCACAGACCCTGATTTTGAACTCCACCGTACATCCGTGGATCTTTCTAGCTCGATACATGGTCTATCGGGATGCAACTCTTTCTGTACTTCTATGAATCCAGCATATCTGTGGAATCCACTCATAAATGTGTGTAGCTGGTTTACTGTGTCAAAAAAAGTACTGACATGTCCCGACACTTTTGCCCAGTGCACAGAACCAAATTAAAACGGTGGGAGTTGCAA
Source organism: Salvelinus alpinus (assembly GCF_045679555.1). NCBI lineage: Eukaryota > Metazoa > Chordata > Actinopteri > Salmoniformes > Salmonidae > Salvelinus > Salvelinus alpinus. The sequence goes on along the minus strand of NC_092089.1, from coordinate 39,685,886 downwards.
TGCACATATACCACTTGCTTAAATGTTTGCTTTAGTAGGACATGTACCCCTCCTCTGTTCCCTGACATGACTGAAGCTCCATCGAAACAAAAACCCACACACAGAGTGGGATCCAACTCCAGGGGTTGCAACACTTCAAGTATTTTCAAAGAAATTCCTTGTGCAGACAAATCAGCGGTTTCCATAAACCCAACAGCTCTTTCTTTAATCATTCCAGTATGAATGTATCGGATGCACACCGCAATAAGTTCTCGTTTAGATTGATCTTTATATTAATCTGCTAGTATGGCAAAATACGTGGAAGGTGCAGAATGAACTTAATCTTTTATCCTGCACAGAAACAGTGATGCTGCACACTCCAGCAACTCGTTCTGGATTTCGGGGCTCATAAGTATGGCATTGTGAGGTAGCTCATTAAGCCTGTTTTGTATTTCTGAGTCATACTTTGAGCTGAAATTGAAGATTTCTAAAAAGTTACATTTGTTGATTGCCTCTTGGGTTTCTCTATGCCCTCTGAGTGGAATATCCTGTTATGCACACATCAGAACCATATCTATGACCACTTTAACATGAGCACGGTTTCTTTCTATAAAATCCATGTTTGCATCACCATGTATTTGGTTCAACTCAGTCCCACGACTTCTAGGCCCATGGGTCGCCTTGTAGGATGAACATTTTGCAAGGGCACTAGCATGTAATTTGCTATTCTCGTGTTTGCAGCAAGCATTTCTTGTGAGGTTCCAGTTTTAAAATCCATCTCGTACAAATCTGAATTCAGAATTTGCCCCAGGAAAGTGCCTACAAAACTTACAATAAATTGCATCTTTTGCTTTACTATACACGTTCCACACGAAATGGTCATACCACCTTGAAGAGAAGCAGCGTGATTTGCCATTTATCATACTTGAAGGGAACTTTACTAGCTTTGGTAGACAGGCTGGTTCATCAACGGCAGATCGACATCATCAGCGATCGACATTTGGTTTTCCATTGCTAGAACTACTAAATTACCTTAGCTGGTGAGTCAATTCCAGTAAGCTAGCGTGGTAGAGCTTGCTAGCTTATGTGCTACAAAGTTTATCCACGTGACGTTGCCAGGTTGTTCAGGTAAACCACCGTATTAATTTTTAATAAATGTAACCAATAGTTGGAAGCTAACTTGATTGTCGCGGACTATTTCTTTGTTACATTATATTAAAATTACCCATAGAAAATAAATCTCACATGCATTTCTTAATTATTATTTTTTTTAGACCTACCCGTGGCTACGCCGCTGGTGTGCAGTACTGTATGTGTGTATATTTGCTCATATAATTATTAAGAGCAAATATACTGCTGGTAATCGAAATGTCACACACCAGCAATTCAGATGAGAAGTTCTTTTTTGGATTTATGTCAAACATAGTCCATTCTCCAGCATTGCAGGCTTGTTTGTTAGTACAGACCATAGGGGTTTTTGATATGGTTTCATGGCAAGCCATTAATTAATGCACAGTCAGTAATGCCAGAGATTAACGCCAGGAATGTATATTGGGAAAGGGAGAGAGAGGGGGATATAGGGACGAGAGAGAGCAAAAAAGAGAGAGATTCATCACTCTGTACACCTTTAGTTCCTGTCCCACCACCTCCTCCCCAGACAGTCGCGCCCCTGCAGCCCAACAGGAAGTCTGAGAGGAGAAGGAGATGGTGTCTGCTGGCTGGACAGACTCACAGTCTGTCATTACTGTCATGGCTCAGAGATACAGACACAGATAATACTGCTAAGTCTTTAAGTCATCTCTCTCTGTCTCTCTCTCGCTCTCTGCTAATGGCTCTCATGGTTAACAGCAATATCCACTTGGCAAAGAGGTAGACATATATCCACTTGGCAAAGAGGTAGACATATTTAGACACAAATATTAGACTATAAACTATACAGTAAATGTAGCTAACCCCTTGGCTGTCATACACACTTACAGTACATTAAAAATTAACAGTATACTCGGTCATCCTCCTTTTGTTTCGGAGTCTGAGCCAAGTCCAACACTGCAGTTCAACTTGCTGCGTCTCTCATGCCTCTTCTAAACCCCTCACCCCCTCTTCTTCCCCTCCCCCCCTCACCCCTCTTCTTCCCACCTGCCATATCCTGTCTGGTTTTCCTATCTCCAGGGGACCATCTCTTCTGATTCTTGAATTAGGAAAAGAAGCGTACCGCCAAGCGAACCCATCGGTCATCCATTGTGGGGATTGCAAAGGGAGGACTTCGACCCTGTCACCTAATGCAGATGCTGTTGCCCATTTGTCTTGAGTAGTGGTGGAAAAAGTATCCAATTGTCATACTTGAATAAAAGTAAAGATACCTTAATAGATAATGACTCAAGTAAAAGTGAAAGTCACCCAGTGAAATATTACTTGAGTAAAAGTCTAAAAGTATTTGGTTTAAAATGTACTTAAGTGTCAAAAGTAAAATGTAAGCAAACCAGATGGTACAATTTTCTTGTTTTTCAAATTTACAGATAGCCAGGGGCACACTCCAACACTCCAACCTAATTTATAAACAAAGCATTTGTTTTTAGTGAGTCTGCCAGATCAGTGACAGTAGAGATGACCAGGGATGTTCTCTTGATAAGTACGTAGACCATTTTCCTGTTCTGCTAAGCATTCAAAAGGTAACATACTTTTTGGGTGTCAAGGAAAATGTATGAAGTAAAAAGTTATTTTCTTTGGTAATGTAGTGAAGTAAAAGTAAAAGTAGCCAAAAATAGAAATAAAGTAAAATACAGATAACCCAAAAAACTACTTAAGTAATAGTTTAAAGTATTTTTAATTAAATACTTTACACCACTGGTCTTGTTTCAGATCAGACACTATTACACTAGTCTGCAAAGCTGTAGGAAGTTCTCAACAGGACATCAATCATATCATCATAATCATCATAACCAGCCATTGTTTTACAGTAGTATTCATCTGAGTATGATCTGAGTGATCTCATCTAAGGACAGTAAGCAAAGTAGCAACCTGGCTATTTATTTAACCACATACAGTTTCATAGAAGACCCCACCTCCTCACTGTACCTCCACACACACACACACACACACACACACACACACACACACACACACACACACACACACACACACACACACACACACACACACACACACACACACACACACACACACACACACACACACACACACACACATATAAAATATCAGTTGGCTTTTGGGAACTTGTGAGGGATTATCAACATCAAAGTCAATATAAATGTCAGCCTGGCTATCTTTGGAAATGCCAGCAACCCTTTGCATATCCCCACCACACAACCAATACAGCCCAGTTATGACACGCACACACACGCACACACACACACACGCACGCACGCACGCACGCACGCACGCACGCACACACGCACACACGCACACACACACACACACACACACACACACACACACACACACACACACACACACACACACACACACACACACACGCAGAGAGAGGGGTGATTACTGCTGCTCTGGTGAGAGCATGGCTTTTGATCTCCTAACATATTGGAAAGCACTTAAAGGCGTCCCGCTCGCCAGCTGAGAGGCATAAATAGATGACATCACACCCAGACAGGGTCTCCCACCCAGCCCACTGTATCCAGGGGCTTCTCCCTGTGCCAATATCAATTAGATTAACAGGATTATGTAAATCTCCCTCTCAGGTTGGTGGTCACTGTAATTTGGATTTATTTGAAGAATAAAGTGTAACTTAAAACTTTGTCTTTTCATTTGAAATTCCAATGGACACATAGACAGTTCTTTATGAACAGCAGATTGAATGGCTCACATTTGTTATTCTTTTTTGAAAACTATTTTTAGATATCCAGACTCATAGTAAATACGTGTTGAGAAGCTTCTGATAAGCTATCATAACATTATATCCCACAACAAAAACATCCTATCCTATTCTATAAGAGATCATGAAACTGAATGACTTTGAAGTCCATATTAATTCTATGCCCCCCCCCCCCCCCCCCCAATTGTCTTTGTTTACTCCACACTGAGAATGACCTCTAACATCTGTTGACCTTTGAACCCCTCATCTCCCTAACAGGAAACCATTGAGAGGTCACCCCCGCCCCATCTACCTACTACCTGCCTCTGACCTGCAGCACCACGAGCTGTCAACCTGAACACATCGCATCTCCCCTGTCCATCCCTACCCCCTCCCACCTCCCCCTGTCAAATAGGAAACAGTGGAAGCACAAAGAATGAGGCCTTTGTCTAAACCCCTGACCCCAAAGACCCTCTAGGAATCAGGACACAGAGATCCTCCTCCAAGAAACCTGAACTGTCTAACAGTTTAAAACAGCAAACTGAATGCAGCAGCATCCTCCATTCAATCCCCCCTCTTCAAATCCTATCATAGTAATATCCCATGCTGAACACCATGACATCGGGTGCTGTAGGAGTCCTGGAGGGCAGGCAGTGTGCCCCCAGTGATGCGTTGGGCAGACCGGACAATCCTCTGGAGAGTCCTGCGTTTGCTGGCGGTGCAGTTGCCGTACCAGACGGTGATACAGCTGTTGTGCCATCTTCACCACACTGTCTGTGTGCGTGGATCATTTCAGATTGTCAGTGATGTGTACGCCGAGGAACTTGAAGCTTCCCACCTTCTCCACTGCAACTGCAGTTGCCAAAGCTCCTTGGTTTGGTATAAAACATAAAATGTAGGATGGTAGCATGGGAAAAGATGTTTAACTGGTGGTGGTGATGGTGGATTCTGACTGAAGCATTTCAAATCATTAAAAACTCCCAGCCTTAGCATGTGTTTGCTGTAAACGCAGAACAGGGAGTGTTCGTGTCCAACCACCTAATTATTTCTACTGAGCTGTGATGCAGCACTGAAACCCATTGGCGTTGGAAGCATGTACTGTATAGCTGAAGGACATATTTGGATGCAAGGATGTATTTTTGGGACAGCTTTTGGTATGAAACAAAATGTATTTCTTGAAGAAGTATGAGGATTTGGTGGAAGTTAATGGATAAAGGAAATATGTTGCAGGAGCGTGTTACTGACTCTAGAGAGTGTTACTGTCTCTAGAGAGTGTTACTGTCTCTAGAGAGTGTTACTGTCTCTAGAGAGTGCCACTAGTTCTGGAGAGTGTTACTGACTCTAGAAAGTGTTGCTAGTTCTAGAGAGTGTTACTGACTCTAGAGAGTGTTACTGACTCTAGAGAGTGTTACTGACTCTAGAGTGTTACTGTCTCTAGAGAGTGTTACTGACTCTAGAGAGTGTTACTGTCTCTAGAGAGTGTTACTGTCTCTAGAGAGTGCCACTAGTTCTAGAGAGTGTTACCGAATCTAGAAAGTGTTGCTAGTTCTAGAGAGTGTTACTGACTTTAGAGAGTGTTACTGACTCTAGAGAGTGTTACTGACTCTAGAAAGTGTTGCTAGTTCTAGAAAGTGTTGCTAGTTCTAGAGAGTGTTACTGACTCTAGAGAGTGTTACTGTCTCTAGAGAGTGTTACTGACTCTAGAGAGTGTTACTGACTCTAGAGAGTGTTACTGACTCTAGAGAGTGTTACTGTCTCTAGAGAGTGTTACTGTCTCTAGAGAGTGTTACTGACTCTAGAGAGTGTTACTGACTCTAGAGAGTGTTACTGACTCTAGAGAGTGTTACTGACTCTAGAGAGTGTTACTAGTTCTAGTTCATACTCTTTAGCAGGGGTGTCAAAATCATTCCATGGAGGACCTACTGTCTTCTGATTTTTGGTTGTTCCTTTCAATTAAGCCATAGACAACCAGGTGAGGGGAGTTGTTCCTTACTAATCAGTGACCTTAATTCATCAGTCAAGTACAAGATAGGAGCAGAAACCCGCAGACACTCTGCCCTCCATGGAATGAGTTTGACACGTACTCTAGAGTGATGCTAAAGACATGCCACCAGCCCTTACTGAAAAAAAAAGTTCTGGCAAAAAGTACATTTGTGGCAAGCTCATATTTTCAAATGAAAGTGACTTGTGGCAAACCGTTACGGTAAGTTTGCAGCGACTTGTGAACTTCTGGCAAACAATTCTGGGAAACTTGTGGCGAACGTTCTACTGTTTGCAAATTTGCTGCAAACTCATACTGAGTTTTGGTTACTGTGTGTTAACAACATTGAAATGTTGTATCTACATAAACTAAATCACATAACCTTAGATGAACTTGCTTTTCACAGAGAAAACTAAACTAAACATACTAAATGTAGTAAATATACTAAACATTAATTAAATGTCTTACCAGATAAAAATAAATCCAATAGAACTTGAAATCATCAGCATGCTAATTAAGAAAAGAGCAAAGACTGGATATTTCCCAAATACATTATTTATTTAATATTTTTATGTAGCTACAACATTTAGATGAGCGAAATCAAATCAATATTTATTGGTTAGATACACATGGTTAGCAGATGTTATTGCGAGTGTAGTGAAATGCTTGTAAATGTGAACACTATGGGTATGTTGACCTTAGGATAAGGGGCAACTACAGAATGTACATGAGCCAAGTAAAAATTGAGCAATAGCTTTCAACCAATGGAAGTTTAAAGATAATAAACATTTTTCATATAATTAAAACACTCAATCAAACCCAGTTCATAATGATTGCCTATTTGAGTGAAATTTGGACGAAGGACTCAGTGGAAGTCCTTTGTCGAAACTGTGTTGAATGCATGCACTGAAACAAACAATGGAGTTGTTTAATAACAATAAATAAAACATAACTCCAAAAGTATAATAACAATAAAACAAAGTGGGTACGAGGACCCGTCGCGCACCAATACAAACAACACGAAACTGAACACCAAACAATCTCTGACAAAGACATGAGGGGAAACAGAGGGTTAAATACACCAGGTGTGTAGGAAGACAAGACAAAACCAATGGAAAATGAAAAATGGATCAATGATGGCTAGAAGATCGGTGACGTCGACCGCCGAGCATCGCCCGAACAAGGAGAGACTTCGACTTCGGCAGAAGTCGTGACAACGATACTGAAAGCAATTACTGAAAAATATATATATTTTGGCATCTTAAAAGATAGACTTAGTGACTAATACGCAGGTTTGGATTTGGAAAACTGGAGTAAGCTGGTAGAAAGTTGCCTATGCTTCTCACTGAAACTGGCATTCTATACATTTTTCAGCAAGGAAACAATGTTTCTGTGTTGTGTAAACGCTATAAACTCAGCAAAAAAAGAATCGTCCTCACACTGTCAACTGCATATATTTTCAGCAAACTTAACAAACCTAAATATTTGTATGAACATAACAAGATTCAACAACTGAGGCATAACCTGAACAAGTTCCACAGACATGTAACTAACAGAAATTGAATAATGTGTCCCTGAACAAAGGAGGGGTCAAAATCAAAAGTAACAGTCAGTATCTGGTGTGGCCACCAGCTGCATTAAGTACTGCAGTGCATCTCCTCCTCATGGACTACACCAGATTTGCCAGTTCTTGCTGTGAAATGTTACCCCACTCTTCCACCAAGGCACCTGCAAGTTCCCGGACATTTCTGGAGGGAATGGCCCTAGCCCTCACCCTCCGATCCAACAGGTCCCAGACATGCTCAATGGGATTGAGATCCGGGTTCTTCGCTGGTCATGTCAGAACACTGACATTCCTGTCTTGCAGGAAATCACACACAGAACGAGCAGTATGGCTGGTGGCATTGTCATGCTGGAGGGTCATGTCAGGATGAGCCTGCAGGAAGGGTACCACATGAGGGAGGAGGATGTCTTCCCTGTAACACACAGCATTGAAATTGCCTGCAATGACAACAAGATAAGTCCGATGATGCTGTGACACACCGCCCCAGACCATGACGGACCCTGCACCTCCAAATCGAGTACAGGCCTCGGTGTAACGCTCATTCCTTTGACGATAAACCATCACCATCTGACCATCATCCCATGTGAGACAAAAAAGCAACTCGTCAGTGAAGAGTACTTTTTGCCAGTCCTGTCTGGTCCAGCGACGGTGGGTTTGTGCCCATAGGCAACGTTGTTGCCGGGGATGTTTGGTGAGGACCTGCCTTACAACAGGCCTACAAGCTCTCAGTCCAGCCTCTCTCAGCCTATTGCGGACAGTCTGAGCACTGATGGAGGGATTGTGCGTATCTGGTGTAAATCGGGCAGTTGTTGTTGCCATCCTGTACCTGTCCCGCAGGTGTGATGTTCAGATGTACCGATCCTGTGCAGGTGTTGTTACACGTGGTCTGCCACTGCGATGATGATCAGCTTTCCGTCCTGTCTCCCTGTAGCACAGTCTTAGGCGTCTCACAGTACGGACATTGCAATTTATTGCCCTGGCCACATCTGCAGTCGTCATGCCTCCTTGCAGTATGCCTAAGGCACGTTCACGCAGAAGAGCAGGGACCCTGGGCATCTTTCTTTTGGTGTTTTTCAGAGTCAGTAGAAAGGCCTCTTTAGTGTCATAAGTTTTCATAACTGTGACCTTAATTTCCTACTGTCTGTAAGCTGTTAGTGTCTTAACGACCATTCCACAGGTGCATGTTCATTAATTGTTTATGGTTCATTGAACAAGCATAGGAAACAGTGTTTAAACCTGTTACAATGACGATCTGTGAAGTTATTTGGATTTTTACGAATTATCTTTGAAAGACAGGGTCCTGAAAAATGGACGTTTCTTTATTTGCTGAGTTTATAAACAAACAATGTAGCTAGCATAAACTGGGATGTACGCCAACTAAGTCTACCTTTAAATGTGTAGCCAACTGTTCCTAGAGAGCCACAGTATGTATACACGATTTTCCCCCAGCCAAGCCTTAACACAATTGATTCAAAAGAATGAACTAATTATGATCTATATCTTCAATATATCTTCAATATAGACTAGGGACTTCATCAGTAGCCCTTTCCTGCAGTTAAATTACCTAGTGGCCTCATGTATGGAATGTTTTTCATAATTCATAAACGTTTTTTTTTTCAAACGTTTCTATGTCAAACAGTTTTGTTATTTTTCAGTCTTCTGTGATGTTGAAGTCGGGAAGTTTACCTACACCTTAGCCAAATATATTTAAACTCAGTTTTTCACAATTCCTGACATTTAATCCTTGTAAAAGGTCCCTGTCTTATGTCAGTTAGGATCACCACTTTATTTTAAGAATGTGAAATGTCAGAATAATAGTAGAGAGAATGATTTATTTCAGCTTTTATTTCTTTCATCACATTCCCAGTGGGTCATACGTTTACATACACTCAATTAGAATTTGGTAGCACTGCCTTTAAATTGTTTAATTTAGGTCAAACATTTCGGGTAGCCTTCCAGAAGCTTCCCACAATAAGTTGGGTGAATTCTGGCCCATTCCTCCTGACAGAGCTGGTGTAACCGAGCCAGGTTCGTAGGCCTCCTTGCTCACACGCACTTTTTCAGTTCTGCCCAAATTTTCTATGGGATTGAGGTCAGGGCTTTGTGATGGCCACTCCAATACCTTGACTTTGTTGTCCTTAAGCCATTTTCCCACATCTTCGGAAGTATGCTTGGGGTCATTGTCCATTTGGAAGACCAATTTGCGACCAAGCTTTAACTTCCTGACTGATGTCTTGAGATGTTGATTCAATATATCCACATCATTTTCCTCCTCATGATGCCATCTATTTTGTGACGTGCACCAGTTCCTCCTGCAGCAAAGCACCCCCATAACATAATGCTGCCATCCCCGTCCATCACTGTTGGGATGGTGTTCTTCGGCTTGCAAGCCTCCCCATTTTTCTTCCAAACATAACGATGGTCATTATGGCCAAACAGTTCTATTTTTGTTTCATCAGACCAGAGGACATTTCTCCAAAAAGTACGATTTTGTCCCCATGTGCAGTTGCAAACCGTAGTTTGGCTTTTTTAAGGCGGTTTTGGAGCAGTGGCTTCTTCCTTGCTGAGCGGCCTTTCAGGTTATGTCGATATAGGACTCGTTTTACTGTGGATATAGATACTTTTGCACCTGTTTCCTCCATCATCTTCACAAGGTCCTTTGCTGTTGTTCTGGAATTGATTTGCACTTTTCACACCAAAGTACGTTCATCTCTAGGAGACAGAACGCGTCTCCTTCCTGGCGGTATGATGGCTGCGTGGTCCCATGGTGTTTATACTTGCATACTATTGTTTGTACAGATGAACGTGGTACCTTCAGGCAACTGGAAACTGCTCCCAAGGATGAACCAGACTTGTGGAGGTCAACAATTTTTTTCTGAGGTCTTGGCTGATTTCTTTTGATTTTCCCATGATGTCAAGCAAAGAGGTACTGAGTTTGAAAGTAGGCCTTGAAATACATCCACAAGTACACCTCCAATTGACTCAAATGATGTCAGAAGCTTCTAAAGCCATGACATCATTTTCTGGAATTTTCCAAGCTGTTTAAAGGCACAGTCGACTTAGTGTATATAAACTTCTGACCCACTGGAATTGTGATACAGTGAGTTATAAGTGAAATTATCTGTCTGTAAACAATTGTTGGGAAAATGATTTGTGTCATGCACAAAGTAAATGTTCTAACCGACTTGCCAAAACTATAGATTGTTAACAAGAAATGTGTGGAGTGGTTGAAAAATGAGTTTTAATGACTCCAACCTAAGTGTATGTAAACATCCGACTTCAACTGTAGGTAAAACTGAATGGTACTTAGTGTGATACTGTATGTGAGCATAGATTCTCATATAACACATGAACAATAGGAAACACAATGTAAAGTTGTCTGGTGGCTAGGACACAGGGTGTGTCTTTTATTATGTTCTGTACGTGTGTGTGTGTTTGGGTGAATGCGTGGGTGTGTGTGTGTGCTCAGATTTTGAATCCAAACTCAGATGTTATAAAGGGGTCTCAGATTCATTGTTTCTTCCTCTTCTCTGACCTGTGCTGGTGAGATACACTCACTCTCTCTCCACACTTGGGGCATGGTCTTTCAGGCTATGAGTCATCTCTCTCTCTCTCTCCCTCTCTGATCATGCCTAGAATAATGACTTGTAATGCTTGTTAATGATTTGTAACTTAAGATTATGCCTTGTATGTGAATCCATTCATTTTACAAAGTAATTAAATACACTTGAATTTAGAATTCCATTCTCAGACATTTCTTGATTGCATATTACTGTAATTCAGCTAGTCTCTTGCATATTGCTAAATCATCTTTATGTCAGATAAATATTGTAATAGGCTAATTGCAGTCTTATTATGGGTTGCAAGTTAGGTACTGTATATACACTGAACAAAAATATGAATGCAACATGTAAAGTGTTGGTCCCATGTTTCATGAGCTGAAATTAAAGATCCCAGAAATTGACGTTGTTTATGGCGTCGTGTGGACAAGCGGTTTGCCTTTGTCAACGTTGTGAACAGAGTGCCCCATGGCGGTGGTGGGGTTATGGTATGGGCAGACATAAGCTACGAACAACGAACACAATTACAATTTATCAAAGGCAATTTGAATGCACAGAGATACTGTGACGAGATCCTGAGGTCCATTGTCGTGCCATTCATCCTCCGCCATCATCTCATGTTGCATGATAATGCCCCATGTCACAAGGATCTGTACACAATTCCTGGAATCTGAAAATGTTCCAGTTCTAACATGGCCTGAATACTCACCAGACATGTCACCCACTGAGCATGTTTGGGATGTTCTTGATCGACGTGTAGGACAGTGTGTTCCAGTTCCCGCCAATATCCAGCAACTCCACACAGCCATTGAAGAGGAGCGGGACAACATTCCACAGGTCACAATCAACAGCCTGATCAACTCTATTCAAGGGCAAATGGTGGTCACACCAGATATTGACTGTTAATCCCTCCTCAAATCCAAATCAAATCAAGTCACATTTTATTGGTCACATACACAACACATGGTTAGCAGATGTTAATGCGAGTGTAGCGAAATGCTTGAAGTTTTTGATAGCCCTAGCTGCACATTAGCGAGCTGTCCCTCCAGGCCTCAGCTGTGACCGGTCGTCATTAGAGGCACACAGCACCTGAGGAAGTACAGGAGAGGGTTTGATAGCTGCTCTGTCTGCCGGCTGGGGTGAGTGTGTAGTTTCCAACTGGGTTTTTCTTCCTCCTCTTTATGATTGTGATCATTGCTTCACACATACACAGCCCCCTCTCAGTGTTCAGAACCAGCTGGGACTTTAAACTGAAGAGAGAGAGAGAGAGAGAGAGAGAGAGAGAGAGAGAGAGAGAGAGAGAGAGAGAGAGAGAGAGAGAGAGAGAGATCCCGCCATCGGTCACTACTCTGCATTCCTCTGCTCCCACAGTCAACCAACCAGCTCCCTCCCTCAGGGCCCCTGTGAGAATGTGTGTGTGGAGAAACCACTGGTGGCTAATTACAGCTCTCTCTCATCACCAATTAAACCAGCACAAGAGATCCAGAGTTTTGGCTAATTACAGCTCTCTCTCATCACCAATAAAACCAGGCAAGAGCTCCAGAGTTCTCAACCATGGTCGTGTGCGTGGGTGTGTGGGGACAGGGATCATTACTGTGGCATGATGTGCTAATGTCTTTAATGGCCGTTGCTTAATCCACCACCTCGTTATTCACCATAGAGACTTGACATTTTGCTATTTGTTGAACATAAAAACAGTTGGCAAGAAAGAGAGAGAGAGAGAGAGAGAGAGAGAGAGAGAGAGAGAGAGAGAGAGAGAGAGAGAGAGAGAGAGAGAGAGAGAGAGAGAGAGAGAGAGAGAGAGAGAGAGAGAGAGAGAGAGAGAGAGAGAGAGAGAGAGAGAGAGAGAGAGAGAGAGAGAGAGAGAGAGAGGGAGAGAGAGAGAGAGAGAGAGGGAGAGAGAGAGAGAGAGAGTGAAAACATTCTCAGGAGGGGACAGGACTAAACATCTGGACCAGACTCACAGTCCAAAAGTACCTAGTGTAAATCATTCATGTGCAAACTCAGCACTTTATTAACTTCTGAGTGTCATTCCAAAGTAATCAAATGCATTTCGGAAGTATTATTTACATGACATACAAGTAACTTACTCATAAGTCATGTTTCTGCAAAGGGCATACACTACAGTAGGCCTGGGCTACAGCTGCCAACAGCACTATAACACATAGAGTCTTTCCTTAAAAGATCTTTAAATCTCAGGGCACATATACATCACATCACATGAGCAGGCCAAGTGCAGTGCCAGGGTCAATTTACAAGCGTATAATGAGCGGATGTAGACCTGTCAGAGAATAATCCAGATTTCCTCTCTCTTCTTTTATAAATCTAAACTAATCAAGATATAGGGGTAATTATTGGCTTCCTGAGTGGAGTGACTGCAGAGCTTTGGTCTGACCTAGATCTGCCACTGTGTGTGTGTGTGTGTGTGTGTGTGTGTGTGTGTGTGTGTGTGTGTGTGTGTGTGTGTGTGTGTGTGTGTGTGTGTGTGTGTGTGTGTGTGTGTGTGTGTGTGTGTGTGTTTATGTGTGTGACCTGAGTTTCAGGTTTCCCCTCACTGAATGAATGAATGAGCTTCCTGTCATTCTGAAGGCTGCCCCGAAGGCCTGTGGCCTACCATCCTACCCTGGCCTGGATGAAAACACACACACTCACACTTCTGGAGGACCCAGGAGTCATTTTTAGTTTCCATTTTAGTTTCATCAGACCACAAAACATTTGCCACGTGGCTACAGAATCTCTGGAGGACTTTTTTTGCATGCTTCAAACTAGATTCAAGGTGGGCTTTCTTGAGTAATGGCTTCCTTTTTACCTCCCTACCTAACATGCCAGATTTGTGGAGTGCTTTGAATATTGTTGTCACATGTACATAAAGCCTGTAGCTCTTTGAAAGTTGCCATTGGACTCTTGGTAGCCTCTCTGATCAGTATCCTACTTGCTCAGTTATCCAGTTTGGAGGGATGGCCTGGTGTAGGCAGGGTCTTGGTGGTGCCATACACCTTCCACTGTTTAATAATCATCTTGACTGTGCTCCAAGGGATATTCAAGTCCTTTGAAATATTGTTATACCCATCCCCTGATCTGTGCCTTTTCACAACTTTGTTCGGGAGTTCTTTTGATTGCTGTTTGGTGCTCATAGTTGAGTGTTTGCTTTGCAATTCACTACACAGCAGAGGGAACCTTCAGGAACTGCTGAATTTATCCTGAAATCATGGGAATAATAATTTAGGACTGCTAGATAATTTAGGACTGCTATTACAAGGGGTGTGGACACTTATCCAACCAGGCTAAAATCATAAAATCATGAAAAGAATGTCATTTGGAAATTGTGGGGTAAGATGTGTAGATTAATGGGGAAAAACGATTTGAATGCATTTTAATTCCAGGCTGTAAGGCAACAAAAGGTGAACATTTTGAAAGGAGGTGTAGACTTTCTATAGCACTGTATGCATGTACAGTTGAAGTCGGAAGTTTACATATACCTTAGCCAAATACATTTAAACTCAGTTTTTCACAATTCCTGACATTTAATCCTCGTAAAAAGTCCCTGTCTTAGGTCAGTTAGGATCACCACTTTATTTTAAGAATGTGAAATGTCAGAATAATAGTAGAGAGAATGATTTATTTCAGCTTTCATCACATTCCCAGTGGGTCAGAAGTTTACATACACTCAATTAGTATTTGGTAGCATTGCCTTTAAATTGTTTAATTTAGGTCAAACGTTTCGGGTAGCCTTCCACAAGATTCCCACAATAAGTTGAGTGAATTTTGGCCCATTCCTCCTGACAGAGCTGGTGAAACTGAACCAGTTTTGTAGGCCTCCTTGCTCGCACATGCTTTTTCAGTTCTGCCCACAAATTTTCTATGGGATTGAGGTCAGGGCTTTGTGATGGCCACTCCAAAACCTTGACTTTCTTGTCCTTAAGCCATTTTGCCACAACTTTGGAAGTATGCTTGAGGTCATTGTCCATTTGGAAGACCAATTTGCAACCAAGCTTTAACTTCCTGACTGACGTCTTGAGAAGTTGCTTCAATATATCCACATAATTTTCCTTCCACATGATGCCATCTATTTTGTGAAGTGCACCAGTCCGTCCTGCAGCAAAGCACCCCCACAACATGATGCTGCCACCCCAGTGCTTCACAGTTGGGATGGTGTTCTTTGGCTTGCAGCATCCCCCTTTTTCCTCCAAACATAACGATGGTCATTATGGCCAAACAGTTCTATTTTTGTTTCATCAGACCAGAGGTCATTCCTCCAAAAAGTACGATCTTTGTCACCATGTGCAGTTGCAAACTGTAGTCTGGCTTTTTTATGGCGGTTGTGGAGCAGTGGCTTCTTCCTTGCTGAGCGGCCTTTCAGGTTATGTCGATATAGGATGCGTTTTACTGTGGATACAGATACTTTTGCACCTGTTTCCTCCATCATCTTCACAAGGTCCTTTGCTGTTGTTCTGGGATTGATTTGCACTTTTCACACCAACATACGTTAATCTCCAGGAGACAGAACGCATCTCCTTCCTGAGCGGTATGATGGCTGCGTGGTCCCATGGTGTTTATACTTGCATACTATTGTTTGTACAGATGAACGTGGTACCTTCAGGCAACCTGAAACTGCTCCCAAGGATGAACCAGAGTTGTGGAGGTCTACAATTTTTTTCTGAGGTCTTGGCTGATTTCTTTTGATTTTCCCGTGATGTCAGGCAAAGAGGCACGGAGTTTGAAGGTAGGCCTTGAAATACATCCACAGGTACAACTCCAATTGACTCAAATGATGTCAATTAGCCTATCAGAAGCTTCTAAAGCCATGACATCATTCTCTGGAATTTCCATGCTGTTTAAAGGCACAGTCAACTTAGTGTATGTAAACTTTTGACCCACTGGAATTGTGATACAGTGAGTTATAAGTTAAATAATTTGTCTGTAAACAATTGTTGGAAAAGTTACTTGTGTCATGCACAAAGTAGATGTCCTAACCTACTTGCCAAAACTATAGTTTGTTAACAAGAAATTTGTGGAGTGGTTGAAAAACTAGTCTTAATGACTCCAACCTAAGTGTATGTAAACGTCCGACTTCAACTGTAAATCCAACGTTTGTATGTGCCTAACACCTAACACTTGTGGCGGTGTCACATTAGGGGCGGACTGCTAGATGGTGAAGTGTGATTCATCCCTTCAGAGAATGCGTTTCCGCTGTGTTGTGTTCAGTAATATGGTGTCGTAGCTCAGTTGAGTATTGAATACTGTTGCTTTAAGAATGTATCAGGCATGTTGTGCGTGAACAGAGGTGTGAGGATTGGATGAGTGAGTTTTGTATGAGTTGTTAACATGTTGATCTGAAGTAATGACGTTCAGTTTAATTGCACAACAAGCCTCCGTGCATTTGTAACACACTGCTCCAGAGTCCAATGGCGGGAAGCGTTACACCACTCGAGCCGACACTTGGCTTTGCGCATTGTGATCTTAGGCTTGTGTGCGGCTTCTCGGCCATGGAAACCTATTTCATGAAGCTCCCAACGAACAGTTCTTGTGCTGATGTTGCTTCCAGTGGCAGTTTGGAACTCAGTAGTGAGTGTTGCAACTGAGAATGGATGATTTTTACATGCTACGCACTTCAGCACTCTGTGTTCCCTTTCTGTGAGCTTGTGTGGCCTACCACTTCGTGGCTGAGCCGTTGTTACTCCTAGACATTTTCAATTCACAATAACAGCACTTACAGTTGACCGGGGCAGCTTTAGCAGGGCAGAAATTTGGTGAACTCACTTGGAAAGGTGACATCCTATGCCACATTGAAAGTCACTGAGCTCTTCAGTAAGGCCAATGTTTGTCTATGGAGATTGCATGGTGGTGTGCTCGATTTTATACACCTGTCAGCAAACGGGTTTGTCTGAAATAGCCGAATCCACTAATTTGAAGGGTTTTGCTTTTGTATATATAGTGTATATCACTGAGTGTACAAAACATTAAGAACACCTGCTCTTTCCATTACATAGACTGACAGGTGAATCCAGGTGAAAACTATGATCCCTTATTGATGTCACTTGTTAAATCCACTTCAGTCAGTGTAGATCAAGGGGAGGAGACAGGTTAAAGAAAGATTTTTAAGCCTTCAGACAATTGATACATGGATTGTGTATATATGCCATTCAGAGGGTGACAAAAAATGTAAATGCCTTTGAAATGGGTATGGTAGTAGGTGCAAGGTGCACCGGTTTGCATCAAGAAATAAAGCTGCTGGGTATTTCGCACAGAATAGTTTCCCGTGTGTATCAAGAATGGTCCACCACCCAAAGGACATACAGCCAACTTGACACAGCTGTGGGAAGCATTGTAGTCAACATGGGCCAGCTTCCCTGTGCAACTCAATATTAAGAAAGTGTTCTTAATGTTTGCTATACTCAGTGCATATATGTATATTTTTATAATCATTATTTTACTCAAACCACACACGGGTCAGATTGGACCACCTCACTGCCAGTGGGCCGTATGTTTGACACCCCTGCTCTAAAATGAAAGCGTGTAAATAAACGACATAGCAGACCAATGATGAGCTTGCAGTTTACAGTTTACCTTACATCCTAGACCCTCTAGCAGCAGTGTATATTTTATCACAACACACAACGAGGAAAGGTTTTTCATTTGAGACTTTTTTTCTCTTTTCTGGACGCATATGTAGGTCTTGTGTTGGGCCAGGCAAGCTGGCTGGTCGGTTTCCTCTTGTATTTTTTCCACTGCTAGCTGGGCTGCTGGGTTTCTCTCCACCAGAGGTAATGATGGCCTAATTTCTGGCTGAGATTCGGAGAGGAACAGGAAATTCTATAGCCCTCCTCAGAGCAGCGGTTACATTACTGGGAGACACCACTAATATAGACTGGTGCCGGCCTGGAAGTCTGTCTCCCTCTCCTTCCCTCTAACACTGCTTCCCTTCTCCCAATCTCTTTCTCTCTCGCTCTCTCATTCTCTCTTTCCTTCAATCTAACTCTCTCTACTCCCCTGTCTCTCTTTCTCTCTCTCACTTTTTCTCTCTTTCCTTCATAATCAATCTCTCTCTCTGTCTTGCCGTCTTTCTAGTTCTCTCTACTCTCTTTCTCTCTCTGTCTCTCTCTCTGTCTCTCTCCCTGACTCTTTCCCTCTGACCATCAGAGAAAGATTCTGAAACATTATAGGGCTGCCCAGTTTTTCATCGACGCACATAGTCACAAAGATACTACAATGCACTATTATAATAATTTCCTTACTTTTATGATAGAGAGAGAGAGAGAGAGAGAGAGAGAGAGAGAGAGAGAGAGAGAGAGAGAGAGAGAGAGAGAGAGAGAGAGAGAAAAGAGGGGACTTTGACATTTACTTTCTTTGCTTTGGTTCCGTTCAGCCCCTTTTCCCCAAATTTACCGTGTGAAGGAAGCAATAAATTCCCAGTAAACGGTAAATTCTCTGACTTTGTCATCCTTACTTGTACCTACAGTCCCATACCTCTTTCACTCCACGGGGAGTTGAGTTGTAGCAGAGTGTTGCGTTCCCTCTTCCTGGAGGCGTACGTAACACTCTCTCATTCTTTCTTTCCTTCAATCTAACTCTCTCTACTCCCCTATCTCTCTTTTTCTCTCTCACTTTTTCTCTCTTTCCTTCGTAGTCAATCTCTCTCTCTGTCTTGCCGTCTTTCTAGTTCTCTCTACTCTCTTTCTGTCTCTGTCTCTGTCTCTGTCTCTCTCCCTGACTCTTTCCCTCTGACCATCAGAGAAAGATTCTGAAACATTATAGGGCTGCCCAGTTTTTCATCGATGCACATAGTCACAAAGATACTACAATGCACTATTATAATAATTTAATTACTTTTAAGATGGCACCGGAGAAGAAGGCAGATGTTTTACGTGCCCCCAGCCAATTGTATTTTTTTGTTTATAACTAGTTTTTTCACTTATTCTGTACATAATGTTGCTGCTACCGTCTCTTATCACCGAAAATAACTTCTAGACATCAGGACTGCGATTACTCACCACAGACAAGCAGAATCCTTTTTTTCCTTTCACGACTCTGACAAGCCCGACGCGAATAATATACTGCTTCCTCGGGAACAGGCCCCGATCCCGTGATCTGCATGAAGAGGGGCCGAAGGTCGAGCTGCCTTCTGAGAATTTGTAGGCTATCGAATAAACCCCCACTTCCCTCCATTCTGCTAGCCAACGTGCAATCTTTGGAGAATAAAATCGACGAGTTAGCCGGGGACTTTAATGCAGGGAAACTTAAATCCATTTGACCAAATTTTTATCAGCATGTTAAATGTGCATCCAGAGGAAAAATAACTCTGGACCACCTATATTCTACACACAGAGATGCATACAAAGCTCTCCCTCGCACTCCATTTGGCAAATCTGACCATAATTCCATCCTCCTGATTCCTGCTTACAAAAACTAAAGCAGCAAGCACCAGTGACTAGATCAATAAAAAAGTGGTCAGAGGAAGCAGATGCTAAGCTACAGGACAGTTTTACTAGCACAGACTGGAATATGTTCCCGGGATTCCTCCGATGGCATTAAGGAGTACACCACATCAGTCATTGGCTTCATCAATAAGTGCATCGATGACGTCGTCCCCACAGTGACCATATGTACATACCCCAACCAGAAGCCATGGATTACAGGCAGCATCCGCATTGAGCTAAAGGCTAGAGCTGCCGCTTCCAAGGAGCGGGACTCTAACCCAGAAGCTTATAAGAAATCATGCTATGCCATCCGAAGAACCATCAAACAGGCAAAGCGTCAATACAGGACTAAGATCGAATCATACTACACCGGCTCTGACGCTTGTCGGATGTGGCAGGGCTTGCAAACCATTAGACTACAAAGGGAAGCACAGCCGAGAGCTGCCCAGTGATACGAGCCTACCAGACGAGCTAAACTACTTCTATGCTCGCTTCGAGGCAATTTACACTGAAACATGCATGAGAGCACCAGCTGTTCCGGAAGACTGCATGATCACGCTCTCTGCAGCCAATGTGAGTAAGACCTTTAAACAGGTCAACATTCACAAGGCCGCAGGGCCAGACGGATTACCAGGACGGGTATTGCGAGCATGCGCTGACCAACTGGCAAGTTTCTTCACTGACTTTTTCAACCTCTCCCTGTCCGAGTATGTAATATCAACATGTTTTTAAGCAGACCACCATAGTCCCTGTGCACAAGAACACTAAGTTAACCTGCCTAAATGACTACCGACCCATAGCACTCATGTCTGTAGCCAAGAAGTGCTTTGAAAGGCTGGACATGGCTCACATCAACAACATCATCCCAGAAACCCTAGACCCACTCCAATTTGCATACCGCCCCAACAGATCCACAGATGATGCAATCTCTATTGCACTCCACATTGACCTTTCCCACCTGGACAAAAGGAACACCTATGTGAGAATGCTATTCATTGAATACAGCTCAGCATTCAATACCATAGTGCCCTCAAAGCTCATACATTTTTTATTACCTTTATTCAGCTAGGCAAGTCACTTAAGAACAAATTCTTATTTTAAATGACGGCCTAGGAACAGTGAGCTAACTGCCTTGTTCAGGGGCAGAACGACAGATTTTTACCGTGTCAGCCCAGGGATTCGATCTTGCAATCTTTCAGTTACTAGCCCAATGCTCGAACCACTAGGCTACCTGCCACCCGTAAGGACCCAGGGACCAAACACCTCCCTCTGCAACTGGATCCTGGACTTCCTGACGGGCCGCCCCCAGGTGGTAAGGGTAGGTAACAACACATCCGCCATGCTGATCCTCAACACAGGGGTCCCTTAGGGGTGTGTGCTCAGTCCCCTCCTGTACTCCCTGTTCACTCATGACTGCACAGCCAGGCACGTGCAGTCCTACACCATGACTAAATTTGCCGATGACACAACAGTGTTAGGCCTGATCACCGACAACAACGAGACAGCCTATAGGGAGGAGGTCAGAGACCTGGTCGTGTGGTGCCAGGACAGCAACCTCTCCCTCAACGTGATCAAGACAAAGGAGATGATTGTGGACTACAGGAAAAAGAGGACCAAGCACGCCCTCATTCTCATTGACGGGGCTGCTGTGGAGCAGGTTGAGAGCTTCAAGTTCCTTGGTGTCCATATCACCAACAAACTAACATGGTCCAAGCACACCAAGACAGTCGTGAAGAGGGCACGACAAGACCTATTCCCCCTCAGGAGACTGAAAAGATTTGGCACGGGTCCTCAGATCCTCAAAAGTTTCTACAGCTGCACCATCGAGCGCATCCTGACTGGTTGCATCACTGCCTGGTATGGCAACCGCTAGGCCTCCGACAGCAAGGCAGTGCGAACAGCCCAGTATATCACTGGTGCCAAACTTCCTGACATCCAGGATCTCTGTACCTGGCGGTGTCAGAGATAGGCTCTAAAAACTGTCAAAGACTCCAGCCACCCTAGTCATAGACTGTTCTCTCTGCTACAGCAGTACCGGAGTGCCAAGTCTAGGTCCAAGAGGCTTCTAAACAGCATCTACCCACAAGCCATAAGACTCCTGAACATCTAGTCAAATGGCTACCCAGACTATTTGCAGTGCCCCCCCTCACCCCCTCTTTACACCACTGCTACTCTCTGTTGTCATCTATGCACAGTCACTTTAATAACTCTCCCTACATGTACATACTACCTCAACTAAACGGTGCCTCCACACATGGACTCTGTATCCGTACCCCCCTGCATATAGTCTCGCTATTGTTATTTTACTGCTGCTCTTTAATTACTTGTTACTTTTATCTCTTATTCTTATCCTTATTTTTTTAACTGCATTGTTGGTTAGTGGCTCATAAGTAAGCATTTCACTGTAAGGTCTACACCTGTTTTATTCGACGCATGTGACTAATACAATTTCATTTGATGTGATTCATTTTCTTACTTACCCCATTATATGTTAACAAAAAAATCAAGGGATAACTACTAATTTTAACATGACCTTATTTGTCAAAACTGCTCAATTTAAATTTGGACAGTCAGACAGCAGAAACTAGGCTTGAGTTGCCAACAAGACTCTGGCAAAGGCTCTAGCGAGGCCTCCCCAGAATGTTAACACGCTTCAGGAGCACATTATCCATCTCCCCTACATCCAAGCCTTCCAAGCCTTCCCGCTCAGCCCGGCCAAAACTGATATTAGAAAGATAAAGTATTTTGAAGGGGGTCTGGCTTGGTCCTCCATTGAGGCTGGCACACTTGGTGGTGTTAAATCACAGAGTTTGACAGGTCTAGTCTGCAGCTGACAGACATGCAAGGGA
The DNA here is from genome assembly GCF_045679555.1 of Salvelinus alpinus. Taxonomy (NCBI): domain Eukaryota; kingdom Metazoa; phylum Chordata; class Actinopteri; order Salmoniformes; family Salmonidae; genus Salvelinus; species Salvelinus alpinus. Next base: position 39,663,710 of record NC_092089.1, on the reverse strand, counting down.
TGGTAAACCACACTAAACACACAATACCACCCCTGCCAATACAAATCCAATACAGGCCTGCCTTGCCAACCCTGAACACATGCATGATGCATACACATAGAAGCACATGCAAGAACGCACGCGCTCGCGCACACACAAACAAATACCTTGATCCTGGATCAGACTGACAGTATAGTCAGTCACAGACAAGTCACCCTCTCCCTGCACACACAGGCACAAATACACTGACTCTGGATCAGATTGACTCCTGAACACCTAATCAAATGGCGACCCAGACTATTTGCATTGCCCCCCTCCACCTTTTTACACCGCTGCTACTCTCTGTTGTTATCATCTATGCATAGTCACTTTAATAACTCTACCCACATGTACATAATACCTCAACTAACCGGTGCCCCCGCACATTGACTCTGTACCGGTACACCCCTGTATATAGTCTCGCTATTGTTATTTTACTGCTGCTCTTTAATTACTTGTTACTTTTATCTCTTATTCTTATCCGTATTTATTGAATTTTTTTACTGCATTGTTGGTTAGGAACTCGGAAGTAAGCATTTCACTGTAAGGTTTACTACACCTGTTGTATTCGGCGCATGTGACTAATAAAATTGGATTTGATTTGAAGTCACCCCCCCCTCCCTGCACACACAGGCACAAATACACTGATGCTGGATCAGATTGACAGTACAGTCAGTCACAAACAAGTCACCCCCCCTCCCCGCACACACACACTGATCCTGGATCAGATTGACAATATAGTCAGTCACAGACAAGTCACCCCCCTCCCCGCACACACACACCACACTTTTTTTATTTCACATTTATTTAACCAGGTAGGCTAGCTGAGAACTAGTTCTCATTTACAACTGCGACCTGGCCAAGATAAAGCAAAGCAGTTCGACACATACAACAACACAGAGTTGCACATGGAATAAACAAACATACAGTCAATAATACAGTAGAAAAAGTCTTTATACAGTGTGTGCAAATGAGGTAAGATAAGGGAGGTAATGCAATAAATAGACCATGGTGGCAAAGTAATTACAATATACCAATTAAACAATGGAGTGATAGATGTGCAGAAGATGAATGTGCAAGTAGAGATATGTACAGGTGCAGTGAACTGTGAGCTGCTCTGACAGCTGGTGCTTTAAGCTAGTGAGGGAGATTTGAGTCTTCAGCTTCAGTGATTTTTGCAGTTTTTTCCAGTCATTGGCAGCAGAGAACTGGAAGGAAAGGCAGCCAAAGGAGGCATTGGCTTTGGGGGTGACCAGTGAGATATACCTGCTGGAGCACGTGCTACCGGTGGGTGCTGCTATGGTGACCAGTGAGCTGCGATAAGGGGGTTTACCTAGCAAAGACTTGTAGATGACCTGGAGCCAGTGGGTTTGGCGATGAGTATGAAGCGAGGGCCAGTCAACGAGAGCGTACAGGTCGCAGTGGTGGGTAGTATATGGGGCGTTGGTGACAAAACGGATGGCACTGTGATAGAGTGCATCCAATTTGTTGAGTAGTGTTGGAGGCTATTGTCATGTAAATGACATCGCCGAAGTCGAGGATCGGTAGGATGGTCAGTTTTACGATGGTATGTTTGGCAGCATGAGTGAAGGATGCTTTGTTGCGAAATAGGAAGCTGATTCTAGATTTCATTTTGGATTGGAGATGCTTAATGTGAGTCTGGGAGGAGATTTTACAGTCTAGCCAGAAACCTAGGTATTTGTAGTTGTCCACATATTCTAAGTCAGAATCGTCCAGAGTAGTGATGCTGGAGGGGCGGGCAGGTGCGGGCAGCGATCGGTTGAAGAGCATGCATTTAGTTTTACTTGCATTTAAGAGCAGTTGGAGGCCACGTATGGAGAGTTGTATGGCATTGAAGCTCGTTTGGAGGTTAGTTAATACAGTGTCCAAAGAGGGGCCAGAAGTATACAGAATGGTGTCGTCTGCGTAGAGGTGGATTAGAGAATCACCAGCAGCAAGTGCAACATCATTGATGTATACAGAGAAGAGAGTCGGCCTGAGAATTTAACCCTGTGGGACCCCCATAGAGACTGCCAGAGGTCCGGACAACAAGCCCTCCGATTTGACACACTGAACTCTATCAGAAAAGTAGTTGAGTCTGCCTATAAGAATGTGGTGATTGAGAGTCGAAAGCCTTGGCCAGGTCGATGAGTACGGCTGCACAGTAATGTCTATTATCGATGGCGGTTATGATATCGTTTAGGACCTTAAGCGTGGCTGAGGTGCACCCATGACCAGCTCTGAAACCAGATTGCATAGTGGAGAAGGTACGGTGGGATTCGAAATGGACAGGGTAGGGTAGGTTAGATATAGGTCTGCAGCAGTTTGGGTCTAGAGTGTCTCCCCCTTTGAAGAGGGGGATGATCGCAGCAGCTTTCCAATCTTTGGGAATCTCAGAAGATACAAAAGAGAACAGGCTAGTAATAGGGGTTGCAAATTTTAGAAAGAGAGGGTCCAGATTGTCTAGCCCAGCTGATTTGTAGGGGTCCAGATTTTGCAGCTCATTCAGAACATCAGCTATCTGGATTTGGGTGAAGGAGGAATTGGGGAGGCTTGGGCGAGTTGCTGTGGGGGGTGCAGGGCAGTTGACCAGGGTAGGGGTAGCCAGGTGGAAAGCATGGCCAGTCGTAGAAAAATGCTTATTGAAATTCTCATTTTAGTGGATTTATCGGTGGTGACAGTGTTTCCTAGCCTCAGAGCAGTGCGCAGCTGGGAGGAGGTGCTCTTATTTTCCATGGACTTTACAGTGCCCCAGAACTTTTTGGAGTTAGTGCTACAGGATGCACATTTCTGTTTGAAAAAGCTAGCCTTAGCTTTCCTAACTGCCTGTGTATATTGGTTCCTAACTTCCCTGAAAAGTTGCATATCCCGGGGGCTATTCGATGCTAATGTAGTACGCCACAGGATGTTTTTGTGCTGGTCAAGGGCAGTCAGGTCTGGAGTGAACCAAGGGCTATATCTGTTCCCGGTTCTACATTTTTTGAACGGGGCATGCTTATTTAAGATGGTGACGAAGGCACTTTTAAAGAATAGCCAGGCATCCTCTACTGACGGGATGAGGTCAATATCCTTCCAGGATACCCGGGCCAGGTTGATTAGAATGGGCTGCTCGCTGAAGTGTTTTAGGGAGCGTTTGACAGTGATGAGGGGTGGTCGTTTGACCACAGACCCATTACGGATGCAGGCAATGAGGCAGTGATCGCTGAGATCTTGTTTGAAAACAGCAGAAGTGTATTTGGAGGGCAAGTTGGTTAGGATGATATCTATGAGGGTGCCCCTGTTTACGGATTTGGGGTTGTACCTGGTAGGTTCATTGATAATTTGTGTGAGATTGAGTGCATCAAGCTTAGATTGTAGGATGGCCGTGGTGTTAAGCATGTCCCAGTTTAGTTCACCTAGCAGCACGAGCTCTGAAGATAGATGGTGGGCAATAAATTCACATATGGTGTCCAGGGCACAGCAGGGGGCTGAGGGTGGTCTATAGCAAGCGGCAACGTTGAGAGGCTTGTTTCTGGAAAGGTGGATTTTTAAAATTAGAAGCTCTAATTGTTTGGGTACAGACCTGGATAGTATGACAGAACTCTGAAGGCTATCTCTGCAGTAGATTGCAACTCCGCCCCCTTTGGCAGTTCTATCTTGTCGGAAAATGTTAAAGTTAGGGATGGAAATTTCAGGGGTTTTGGTGGTTTTCCTAAGCCAGGATTCAGACACGGCTAAGACATCCAGGTTGGCAGAGTGTGCTAAAGCAGTGAATAAAACAAACTTAGGGAGGAGGCTTCTAATGTTAACATGCATGAAACCAAGGCTTTTACGGTTACAGAAGTCAATAAATTAGAGCACCTGGGGAATAGGAGTGGAGCTAGGCACTGCAGGGCCTGGATTAACCTCTACATCACCAGAGGAACAGAGGAGTAGGATAAGGGTACAGCTAAAGGCTATAAGAACTGGTCGTCTAGTACGTTCGGAACAGAGAGTAAAAGGAGCAGGTTACTGGGTGCGATAGATTAGATTCAAGGTATAATGTACAGACAAAGGTATGGTAGGATGTGAATACATTGTAGGTAAACCTAGGCATTGAGTGATGATGAGAGAGATATTGTCTCTAGAAACATTTAAACCAGCTGATGTCACTGCATGTGTGGGAGCTGGAACTAAAGGGTTGGCTAAGGCATATTGAGCAGGGCTAGAGGCTCTACAGTGAAATAAGACAATAATCACTAACCAGAACAGCAATGGACAAGGCATATTGACATTAGGGAGAGGCATGCGTAGCCGAGTGATCATAAGGGTCCAGTGAGTAGTTAGGCTGGCTGGAGACATGGCGATTCAGACAGCTAGCAGGCCGGGGCTAGCAAGCTAGCAGAAGGGCCTTAGAGGGATGTTCGGGCAGAGGAAGTCTGTTATAGCCTCCTCGTGCGGAGCCTCCTCGTGCGGTTACGTCGATAGACCAGTCGTGATGGATTAGTAGGGTTCCGTGTATCAAAGGGGTCCAGTTCAATTGGCAAAATAGGTATAGTGGCCCAAGAAATTGGCTGATGGATCTCTTCAGCTAACAGTCCAATATGCTCTAGACAGCTAGCGGGCCGCTGCTAACAGGCTAGCAGATGGGCATTCAGGGGACGTCGCGACGTAGGAGCCAGTTGAATAACCCCCTCGGGCAGATTACGTCGGTAGTCCAGTCCTGAAGGAGCTCCGTACCGGCAGTAAAAGGGGTCCGGGCCAATTGGCAAAATAGGTAGAAAGAGGAGGAAGGGAAGCGCTACTAAGGTACACTATAGTATATTTTGGTAGATAGAAGGTGCTCTTTGGTAAAAGGTGTAAATTGGTCATCAAAAAGAAAGGAGGACCAAGGCACTCTTCATATAATTAATTAAAATGCCTTTATTAGTATGGCATGTTCAATAGAAACAAAGTTGTTTAAAAACCGACGCGTTTCGGCTGCATGGCCTTCGTCAGGGAGTACAGAAAAAGGAGAATACAATGTCCTCTTTTGAAAGGCTTTTCCAATTAGCCCTAATTAGAAGAGGGAGTGGTTACCAAATTGGACACACCTAGTAAGCAATAATATACACATGAAAAGGTGAAATACTGTAGCTATGTTATCATGAGCATACAACTCCAAGCTAGAAGCATCAGAACACCCAGAGAGGCAGTTCCAACCCTAACCATGACTGGGAGAAGTGTCCAGAACAAGAAAGCAATATATTCCACAGTACTCCAGACCACAGCAAAACATGAACAACAGTCCAAACATAGCTAGAGGGCAATTGAGCAAAATGTCCACTAGATGACAGCAAATGGACCCATCACGACCCTACAGGAAGGGTGAGAAATCCATATCTTCATTTAAACCAGGGTACTTAGTGGCCTGTAGTTTGTAAATCCAAAAACTTTCCCTTTGGTTTAACTGTTAAAGTTAAAGTTGGCAAAATAGGTATTGTAGCCCCGGAGTGGCTGATGGACCTCTTCAACTAGCCGGGAGATGGGCCTAGCATGGGCTAGCTCCAGGTTAACTGGTGCTTGCTTCGGGTCAGAGACTTTAGCCAGGAGTAGCCACTCGGATTGCAGCTAGCTAGCTGCGATGATCCAGGTGAAAAGGTTCAGAGCCGGAATCCGGGGATATAGAGAGAAAATAGGTCCGGTATGCTCTGGTTTGAGTTGCGTTGTGCAAACTGGCGAGAGTTTTCAGAGCTATAGGTTAGCTGATGATCGCTAGCAGTGGTTAGCTGACTACTAGCTAGTAGCTAGTTAGCTGGCTAGCTTCTGTTGGGGGATTCCGGTTCAGAAGTAAAGAAAAATACTTTAGAAAATAAGCAGATCCACACCACATTGGGTGAGGCGGGTTGCAGGAGAGTATTTTGAAGTTGAGGTTTAGAAAAATATAAAATGATATATACATGGGACACGACGAGACGAGGACAAAGACGTCTGACTGCTACGCCATCTTGGAAACACCCACCAACATGGTTCTCATTAGCCTCACTATAGCCTTGGGTGTGTTGGCAGAGCCCCCTGCTCCTCCCCCTTGGCAGCACACACACAGAAAGAGAGCGGTGTATTTATACATTGTCCCTGTGTTTCCCATTAGGAGGGCTCTGTAGCCTGTCTGTGTGTTCTCATTACCACAGGCCCAAACACTCTCAGTGGTAGTTACGTTCTCTCTGTGTGTGTGTGTGTGTGTGTGTGTGTGTGTGTGTGTGTGTGTGTGTGTGTGTGTGTGTGTGTGTGTGTGTGTGTGTGTGTGTGTGTGTGTGTGTGTGTGTGTGTGTGTGTGTGTGTGTGTGTGTCAAAAGCTCAAATCAACATGAGCGCATCCATAAAGTCTTTATAAGCACTACAACGATGCTTCACAAGAATGTATGACCAAAGTCATACTGCATAAAAGGTCCTTCCACCTTCATGTACTTTACCTGACTGCTGAAGCAGCTATATAGGCCTTATAAAGGGATTATGACAATTATTCATTTAAACAGCAGATGAAACAGCAGGACTTTGGTCAAAGCCAAAGTGGTGTAATCTTTACTGGGCATCACAGTGGCACGCTCACTCCTTTCTGCTGTGCTCTGTAATGCATGAATCTGCACCCTTTCTCTTCCCTCTCTCTTGCCCTCTCACAGCTCCTATCTGCACTTCTTTACAAAACAACAAGAGGTTGAAAACAGACAGTTCCCATTAAGAAATGTCATGCTTGCATAGTTCCATTCAGCTCTGCCTCAAACACTGTGAGGATGCTGAGGAATAATTCAATTTGATCTGTATTTTTTTCTCTCCCCACATCTCTCTCTCTCCCCCAGGGAAACTCACTGTTGCTCCTAAACTGAGTGATGTTCCATTGAATCCCTATTAGAGATTAAATCACTGTCTGACGGAGTGAATCACCCTGTGAAACTGAACCACCATATGTGGCTGGATCGCAGTGGGCGATAGATAGCATTACTGTGTCTTCTTGTGTGTGTCTGTGTGTGTGCGTTTTTCAATCCATTTGTAAAGTAACTGAATCTTTTTTTGTCCCTCATAAAGCGGTTTGGTTGAGAATGTGTGTGTGTGTGTGTGTACTGTGTATGGCCTGGGTTAGTCTGTTTGTCCCGTAGGGGCAGGAAGCCACAGACAGCCATCAATGAGCGTCGGGCTGATTTACAGAGAGTATGTGAGGAAACCTTAATGACAGGGTCGTCACGGAAGTGGGATCAAATTCATCTTTATGGCTGCCTAACTATGTGGGAGGGGACAGTTGCTGTTTTTATTCACCCCGTCGTCTGCAGAAGTATGTCAACAGTTTGAAACAACCCACATTTAAAATCCAGAGCTGTCCACTCAACGGGAGTTGAGATTGTATGTACTGGGTTTAGTGTGACTGAGCTACTTTCCACATGCACACGTTTCAAGCACGCTCATCTGTGAACATTCATCATTCATCCCCTACGTAGACATGGTAAAATGCTAGCAGAGAAAGTTAGGGTGTTCATCATCTTCAGTAGTGACTTCTGGGCATTGTGTTCGGCACCAATGAGAACAATAATGCTATCTAGAGTAAATACATGAACGTGGATCCATATTGCTGTATGTTGCTAGGCAGTGTAATGTGCAATCTGAAAAAGACCCCTCTCTGAGAGAGAGAAAGAGAGAGAGATGGGAGGGAGGGAGGGATGACTCACTTCCAGAGATAAGCAGAAGATAACGTTCCTCCTCCTCCTCCTCCCCCGGGCATGTTGGCCCAGTGATTGACACCTCGTTAGGAGCTGCTCTCCTCTCCCTGAGGAAGAGGGTTTCGCAGCAGTGCAATCTTTGATAACCCTGTCACACAATATCACAAACCGTAATTACGATTGGTGCCGGAGAATTGACAACACCTCCCTAGGGGAAAGGCTGCCATCACAGAACAGTGCTGCACTCCTTTACTCTCTCTGCTCTCAATGTGGTGTAATATAATCCTCAGATTGGCCTGACAGAAATAACGGCACAGGAAAAGTGTTCAGAAGGCTTTATCTAAATTGCAATGCAAATTCTATACAAACATGCACATAGAGACTCCTGATGTCAGGAATGTACTGTGTCTTATGAAGTCCTTCTGTACGTAGTAGGCACACTTCAAATAAAGTGTTACCAAAAACATAGCGGCTCCTCGTTTCAGAGATAAAGAAAAGGCTTTAGGAATTAAATGTGTAGGTAAGGAAAGTAAACATAAAAATGATCTCAGAGAGATGACAGAGAGGAGAAGGCGCCTACAAAAGCAACAGCCAATGACAGATGTTGGCATGTGATCTGGTGTGGTGGGTGCTATCTGGGATCCTCAGGATGTCCCTACCCTAAACCCTAACTTTCAACCCTACCCTTACCAACCATTTTAAATGTCAACTTCAATGAGGTAGGGACGTCCCAAGGAACCCGGGCAGCAAGGACACATCCGGTGTGACATCTCTTCCAGGTGTGTGTGAGGGGCAGGTCAAGTTCACTGGATCAGGTGGACAGCATGGTACAATATACTGTAATCAGAGAGAGAGAAAGAGACAGAGAGAGAGAGAGAGAGAGAGAGAGAGAGAGAGAGAGAGAGAGAGAGAGAGAGAGAGAGAGAGAGAGAGAGAGAGAGAGAGAGAGAGAGAGAGAGAGAGAGAGAGAGAGAGAGATCCACTTGCAAAACAAGATTTCATCAAATGGGACAAACACCCCATTGAAACCCTGCATGCAGAGTTCTGTAAGATTCTCCTACATGTCCAGAGGAAAACTACAAACAATGCATGCAGGGCAGAATTAGGCCAATATCCACTAATAATAAAAACTCAAAAAAGAGCAATTCAGTTTTGGAAACATCTAAAATACAGTGACCCCCTCTCATATCATTACCAAGCCCTGCAATGCCAAGAGCTGAGCAAAGAAAAGTGTCCCCTCATCCAGCTGGTCCTGGGGCTGAGTTCACAAACCTGTTCTACTAACATACTGAAGCCTCAGGACCAGAACATCCAATCAATCAGAATAAACCAAATTACAACACACAGTCAAAACAAAACTACATTGCTTATTGGGAAACACAAGCACAAACACAAAGCAAAATGCAGTGCTATCTGGCCCTAAATCGACAGTACACCGTGGCTAAATATTTGACCATGGTTACTGATCAAAACCTTGACAAAGTACAGGCTCAGTGAGCACAGCCTTGCCATTGAGAAGGGTAGACACAGGAAAACCTGGCTCCCTGTAGAGGAAAGGCTGTGCAACCACTGCACAACAGCAGAACCTGAGACGGAGCTGCATTTCCTGACAAAATGTCAAAAATATAAAACAATAAGAGAGTGTCATTTTCACAAATTTGAAACCCTTATTCAAGGTTTCAAAGACATCTCTGATGAGGATAGGCTACCCGTCCTGTTGGGGGAGGACGCAGAGAGCTGTGGGTTGCCATAAGATGCCATAAGGTGAGGGACAGTGTCTGACAGACCAATCAACCTGCACATGTACTCTACTGTATTCTTATAGTTATTGTTGAATGTATGGTTATTTTGACCCTTGGTTATTGTTGTTACTGTTGTCCCGTTGACATTTTTGATTCTCATTTTTATTTATATTGTAAATATCCAAAATAAGCTTTGGCAATATGTACATTGTTACATCATGCCAATAAAGCGAATTGAATTGAGAGAGAGAGAGAGAGAGAGAGAGAGAGAGAGAGAGAGAGAGAGAGAGAGAGAGAGAGAGAGAGAGAGAGAGAGAGAGAGAGAGAGAGAGAGAGAGAGAGAGAGAGAGAGAGAGAGAGAGAGAGAGAAGCTGTTAAACATTGCTTTGACCTTGAGGAGGTTTCAACACAAAATTGGAATGTTAAACTATGTGCTATGTATGGAAACAATGTACAGTAGGATTCGTACTGGAAATCTATTTTCCTGCAGGCTACAAACAACAAAAGCTAATTATAGCTGGGCTCAGATGAGCTCACTAGCAGGAACTCCAAGGGATGGACATGAAAAATCTGTTTCATATTACCACAAATCCTGCCTTGTTGAAATCTATTGCATTAAAAAGAACACTTCAGTGACTGTATTGTTATTGTAGATGTTCACTGATGATGAACATTCTAACCTTATCACAAATCAGGGTTGATGACACAAACTAGAACTCACTGCTTCTGTGCTCTGCTGTGAAAGGCCTGTGAGTATGTTTGACTTGTTCTTTTCAACACACTGAGAGCTTCTGCAGAGGAGGGCGTTGTGAAACAGCAGTGATTTGTGTGAGAGGCAATGACAGACATGACCATCTCAACACACTCAGACACGCTCAGGCAGGGGCCGCTGGGAAACAGGATGACAAGGTCAGTGTGTCTCAGACTCTGTGTGCATGTCTTATGACTGAGACAACAGAGCCTGAAAATCTGTTTTTATTATTTTAAATACATGGATGGATGAACACTTTTTCACTCAGTTCCACCTTCCAGCATCGGGGAACATTCCGAGCCACCCCTGGATGCGCTCGAGGCCCCCCTGGACGCGCTCGAGCCACCCTTGGACGCGCTCGCGCCACGTCTATTTCGATGGGCACAAGCAGTTCATGACACAAACTGTTCACACTCGTCTTGTTGGTGGAGAGAACATTTTGCAGGTTTAATGCTAATTTCCTGCAATTCTACACATTTTGTCATGGGGTGCAGGGAAAATGTTGCAGTTTTAAAGCTAATTTTCTTGCAATCCTATACATTTTGCCATGTCTAATGTCTATTCATGTGATATCTGAGTGACTCGAACATTACTACAAAATCTATGGGCTAAAAAACCTAGCTAAAAATCATTAGCTGACATAATTCTCTACGGTATGCAATGACTGACATGACAAGAGGAACTAATGATGCACTACCCACTTCCAAATGGCACCTTGTGCATTCTACTATTGCAACTTTCATTCAAGAGTAATTTGAAAGCCAGACTGACCCCCACGCCCCCCCCTGCCGACCCATCGCCCCACAGTTTGGGAACCACTGTTCTAGGTTATAAAACAGCGATTTAGCCATCTTTGTATTCACCTATAATAGACTAAGACGGACGAAGAGATTTGTTTTTGCATCCACCTGGCAGGCTAGCACTATAGACAGTTAGCATCCACATTCTTCCCAAAGTGCACTACAGTCAGTTGGTTAGCATAGCTTTAGCAGTCTTTACAAAGTCTACCCTGAGGTGATAAATGCTCAGTGGGATAAGCTAACAACAACATGCTGTCAGACAAGTCTGAAACGCTCCACAGTCATAAAACCTGTTGTCTGGGCTGATGGGGGAGGTACTAGGGGAGAGTAAACACACAATAACATCACCACTGTTTGACCTGCCGTGTCCTCTGTGAAGATAGAGGGATCAGAAGTTCATAAGGTCAACCCCATACATAGTGACAGGTGAAGCAGAATGTTATTTGAGTCATTTGAAAACAGCAGCAGTACTTTAGCAATTATTCCAGTATTTTCCAAAACCAGGAAATGTCACTGAGCTCTCTGCATGATGAATAGATATAATTACATCCATCGTGTGGCAACATTAACACGATAGCCTTCTTAAAATGTCCAAGGCAACTTGTGTGACTCTATACACACAAGGCAACTTGTGTGTCTCTATACTCTCTCTCCTGCCCTCCTCCAGCTCCCAGCATTCCAGGCCAGAGTAGAGCTGTTGAGTAGGCCTAAAGTCTGACCACAGAGCAACAGAGAGGAGAGGGACTGAAACTGAGGGACAAGCAGTCCTCTGTGTGCTCTGGCCTGGGCTGCTGGCTGTACAAGCACTTCCTGACAAACCAGTAGCAAGCCAGGCATCAAGAAGACGCACTGACAGACAGGGAGGCAGACAGAGTGAGACCTAGCATACACATACCAGGCTCTGTCGCGAGACCAGGCTCTGTCGCAGCCGGCCGCGACCGGGAGGTCCGTGGGGCGACGCACAATTGGCATAGCGTCGTCCGGGTTAGGGAGGGTTTGGCCGCAGGCCGGGCGCAGTGCGCGCTAACCAAGGGGGCCAGGTACACGGTGTTTTCTCCGACACATTGGTGCGGCTGGCTTCCGGGTTGGAGGCGCGCTGTGTTAAGAAGCAGTGCGGTTGGGTTGGGTTGTGCTTCGGAGGACGCATGGCTTTCGACCTTTGTCTCTCCCGAGCCCGTACGGGAGTTGTAGCGATGAGACAAGATAGTAATTACTAGCGATTGGATACCACGAAAATTGGGGAGAAAATGGGGGATTTTTATTTTTAAATAAAAAATAAATGGCACCCTATTCCCTATGGGCCCGGGTCAAAAGTAGTGTACCATATAGAGAATATGATGCCATTTGTGATGCAGACTTAGTATATGTTCAGTCAGCTAAGTCAAATCAATAAGGGCTTGAAATTAAGGCATGTACTGTACATCCATAGAGGTCGGTCAGTGGTACTCTTATAGGAGGAAAACACAGCCCATATAACTATGAATCCAGAGACTAGAAGTGGATATCATTCAGCTAAATGACCTGAAGGTTGCTTAGGCACTGCATTGACTCAAGTCCTCAACGCTGTGCCAAGCACTCACTACATCTCACTGATACTCAACATTTTCACAATGACAATGGGGAGTGTTCTTCAGCACACCTGCTAACCTGTCTGAGACTAAGGGCTCGATTCAATCCGTAGCTCAGAATATCTGCGTTGTAGCGCAGTTCACATTTAAAGGTCATTTCCGAGCCGACGTATCGTTTACCATGAATGCAGTCTCCGCGATCTTGGGAACATTGCTTTTAATTGTCACCCGTGCTATAAAGCAGATCTTCAGCGCAGCGGATTGAATTGTGCCCCAACTGTGTGTATGCATAAACTACTGGACATGAGCCATATATATAGTTCACATTAAGTTACGGTCAGCTTAGCCACAAACTATACAGCCACAGACTTCAGAGAAGCTTGGGACACAATAGATACAGGAGTGAACAGAAAAACCTCTATAAAGAGCAACAAACTTAAAGACAACAAACAAACTACCCTAAACAATGGCTGTATGAAAGTTGAGTAGCTGACCTACGTATGTGACTGCCAGACATGGGACACAAGCTATTTTAAGTGCAAAGCAACAATGCCCCTACACAAGCAAGGCCTCTGAGCATTCACAGTGCATACCAACCATTCACAAGATTCCCATGCACCTCATTTAGCCTAACCAGGGAGCTGCATTTGATTAACATCCACCCAGAATAAAGAGGTTATTTTTCAAACCAGACTTCACAGTTGGCTGTAACCACTGAGATAAAACTCATGTTCATTGTTGAGCTTTTCCAGCTGTAAAAATGATTGCTATTACCATGTTGTTACAAAGTCAATACTACACAGAGTCTATGAAGCAGATTTGTTGACACTCCAATTCTTAAACTACATTTTAGGCAGGTAGCCTAGCGGTTAAGAGCATTGGGCCAAGAACCTAAAGGTCGCTGGTTCTAATCCCCTAGCCGACTAGTTGAAAAATATGTTGATGTGCCCTTGAGCAAGGCACTTAACCCTATTTGCTCCTGGAAGTCGTTGTGAATAAGACCACCTGCTAAATTACTCAAATGTAAATGTACACTAGGCTAAGAGCATGATTCAATCCATCAACTCTGGTTTATAACACATGAAAATAATAGATATTTCAAATCAACATGACAGTTGGTACAAAGGTGGGATTTTTTATTCTTTAAAGTAATCAGTGTGGATATAAAGAAATGTTTCTATAAATATGTTTTTAATAACAAACAAATGCAGAAAACCAGAATTAAACATAATAGATGTCAAAGGCATGAACATGTTGTTTAATAGAGAGCCATCCATGCATTTAGGGTAAAATAACTGTCATGCATTTGACAAGAACATAACAGAAGATGTTTGAGGTGGGGACAGATCACGGTGTCTTCCTTTATAAAGCCGAAAGACAGCTGCTCATCCTGCATGGTTAGCACCAACACACAAACACAAGCACACACTTAACCAGGAGAGAAATGACTCAGGGGTGAAAAGGGACTGCTCAAAGCTGCCACCTGGGCCCATTGCAAAAAAATACAGCCACATTTTGCCAACAATTACCTTCTGGGGAATAATCATTTTCTGACTCTGATTACCTGTAGGTCTGAAAATTACAAAACGCACTGTCCTATCTCCTTCAATTATTCATTTGTTTTCAGTTTTTATAAGCCAATTATACAGCCGGCTGTAGAGTAGGCTACTGCGTATTTCAACTTGTTCATTAGTGAAGGATTGGTATTTCAGCTGTCTGTATGTCTGTCTGTCTGTGAGAAAGCATTAGGGGTGCAGCTGATGTGTTATGTAGCCCACCTCTGAGTCTGAGCTGTCTCTGTCCAGCATTCTGTATTCCCCTAGCCTGGTCCAAGACCTGATTGTGCTGTCCTGCCTACTCCTATGGTTCTTCGGGGTTGGCAAGACAGCACAAACAGATCTGGGACCAGGCTAGTATTTCCGCTCAAAGTGCTCAAAAAGGTAAACAAAGCCACAAACAACGTGTGTCTGTTCTGTGTTCATAGGCAGCAGGGCTATCTGAAACACATAAACAAAATGTTGAAAAGATACTGCAAATGGTTTACTTTCATTCTATTACAATATTTTGTCACCAAAAGACGGCTTTTAACTTTGGTGCCACTATTTGGGCTTTATTTTGGGCTAAATGTTCTCATTCTGGCTCATTCTCATTCAGGTTATGAAAACATGTGTATTTGGAGGATTCGTGTCATGTAGGCTACACAGTACATGTGTACACAATACCAAACCTATACCCACTTTCTTGTTATAAAGATGCGGACTGTACTTTTAACCGTCAAATCCGAGGCATTTAGAAATATGTTGAACACATAATCCCAAACCTATACCTCGTTTTTAAATACATGTTGATCGTATTTTTAACCTTCAAATCCCAGGCATTTAGGCATTTAGAAATATGTTGAATAGAAGAGAACAGTTGGACAGAAAGAACAGCAGTATAATAGGGGATAAGGACCCACGAGGAAGCAATTGTTTTTCACGGGACTCTGCTGCTTAGAATAGAAACCATGTTCCGAGCCAGTCTACTGATCAAACACAGCTACAACCCTCTCCCAGCAGTGACCAAGCCAACTCAGGTCCTAAGACAACCACATCCTTAATGCTAAATGCTCAGGCAGCTGGCTCTTTATCACCAAGGTCCATTTCCATTATGCCCAAAGTGTGTCAAATAAATGTTGGTTTTAATAGAGGGAAACACTAAAAAAGAGAATTTTGATCTTTAAATACAAATATATACTTACAAAAATCTCACAAAATGTTTTATGTACAATAGAAACATCATGTACCAATGAGTGTCTCTGCATGGCAATTAAGTCCAAAAACGATTATCATTCATTCAGTCTGTAAATAAACAATTTTTTTTGTGTGTGGGACGCCCATCATAGGCTACAGTACATCCAGAGGTCTCACCCCACTCAGACCACTCACACCGTGGTCTCTCCCTGTCTGTTGTTAGCCAGTCTCGTATAAAACCTCTTCCAGGAGTTGAGGGTCTTCCCAGACCAGATCCAGAACCCGGACGTTATCCCCACGATCAGAGTCATGAGGTACTTGATCATGAAGACGGTGAAGTCGGGGCTCATGTTGGGGTGTGGGTGGGCCGGACAGGGCACGGCATACGTCTTACACGTCTGGCTGATCCACGTCCTCTCCCACTGCTCCCGGAAGGCCTGCTCGTAGAAGTAGCAGGCGATGACGATGGTGGCGGGGACGGTGTAGAGCACGCTGAAGATCCCTATCCTCACCATCAGCTTCTCCAGCTTCTCCGTCTTGGTGCCGTCGTGCTTCATGATGGTTCTGATCCGGAACAGAGACACGAAGCCGGCCAGGAGGAACGAGGTGCCGATGAAGAGGTAGACAAAGAGCGGCGCTAGGACGAAGCCTCGGAGAGCGTCCACGCTGTTGATGCCCACGAAGCACACACCGCTAAGGACATCCCCGTCCACCTGGCCCACCGCCAGGATAGTGATGGTCTTAATGGCGGGCACAGCCCACGCCGCCAGGTGGAAGTACTGCGAGTTGGCCTCGATGGCTTCGTGACCCCACTTCATCCCTGCTGCCAGGAACCAGGTGAGGGCCAGGATGACCCACCAGATGGAGCTGGCCATGCTGAAAAAATACAACATCATGAAGAGGATGGTACATCCCTCCTTTTTGGTACCCTGCACCACAGTTCTAATGTCGTTGTCAAACCTGTCATTGCAAACCACCTTGTCCTCAAGGAGAAATCCAGCTATGTAGGCAATGGATACCATGGTGTAGCAACCGGATAGGAAGATAATAGGACGCTCAGGGTAGCTGAAGCGCTTCATGTCCACCAGATAGGTTAGAACGGTAAATAACGTGGATGCACAACATAACACGGACCAGATTACTATCCATATCCTGGCGAATTTTAACTCTTCCTCGCTGAAGTACATCATTCCGTTAGATTTCTTTGGCTCGCACGGTGCGCCACAGTCATCCTCACCGAGAAAACGGTAATTCAAATAAGTGGGTACTTTCAGAGAAGCCGGGCACTTGAACTGTCCTTTTACAATCCCAGTATCGTGCGGAGGCTCCGTTACATCAGGGGTGGGATTGACCGGTGTGCTTTGACCCGAAATATTCTGCCCGACGCACAGCTCACCCGCTCCGTGAACCGGGAAAGACTCGCAAGCGAGGCTGACCGGCCACTGGAAACCGAATTTGTTCATGAGCGCCTCGCAGCCCTGTCTCGCCCTCTCGCACAGTGACCTGCACGGGGGAAGCGCCTGCTCAAGCACCGTGCATACAGGCGCATACATGGAGCAGAGGAAAAACTTTAAATCAGGAGAACACTGAACTTTCACAAGCGGATAAAACTGGTGTACCTCGAGCCCTGCTTCCTCCTGGTTTGTGTGTCCTAGTAAATTTGGCATGATGGTCTCGTTGTATGCGATGTCTGTACAAAGTGGAATAGAAATCGGCTGGCAAAAGCCGTGCTCCGGAATAGACATTCCCCGGTCGCCATACTGTCCATTTACCCTTATAGATCCTAAACTGATCAATAAAAACACCTGCAAAAATATACACAGTACACTGTTGTAATCCATTGCGAAAGCATTACGCACGGCCACAGACATACTTTCTTTGCGGTTTCTTCCAAAACTAGCTAGCGAGCCAGCTAGCGAGCCACTACTTCCCCGCTCCCTTTCTGTGTTGGGTTTTTCTTTCCTTGTAAATGTAACATTACTCCCTTCCTGCGTAACTTTTGGTTGTTTTCGCTACTCCCCGCCGTTGCGCAGAGATGTTGAAGGTCCCCTAAAATCGAAAAATATCGCTGACAGAATTTGGAGAAAAAAATCCGACCTACTATACACAACACACAGGTCCGGACTCCGCAATGTTCTTCTGCTACTCTAGCTGCGCGACAAACATGATAGCCTCTCTCTGCTCTGCGCTGTTCAAACCTGTTTCCAGGCGCCCTGCTGTCTCAGTGAGCCGTCTCTCTCCTCCATATGGAAAAAAGGGTTGGACTAACAGATGGCATGGTTTAGGGATCGTCTACAATTGTTCATCGTGTGCATGGCTGATGAGTTTCAATGTCTTAGTTATATAGCCGAAACAATGTTACATATTTCAAATAAGAATTATGCCCTTATAAATAGGCCTATGATACTTCTGAAAGCCACATCTAGGACTACTGATGGAAAAGGAAATACTATTTTACAAATCTGACAGAAGGCCTATTGTTTATATGAGCAAACCCTTTACCCTTAATTCACTTCTATGTTCATTAAAACTGTGAGGTATTGACTCAGAGATATCCTATTAGACCTCCTCAAATAGCCTACTATTGTAACAGTCCAGACCCCTTGATATTATCATCCAGTAAAACTGTGTGTGTCTGTAAAACACACAAAATAAATGCCATGCGCTTTCCATGTTACAAATGAGTATAGCCTAAACAGGTCTTTTAGACAGGGAAGAACAACCAGCATAATTATAATCGGTCTCCCCTTTCAACCATAATGTCGTCTCCACCGTTAGGCCCTAGGGGGCAGGGATGAAAGTGGTTTTCACCACGAGCCTTTGGGATCAGAGGGGTTTCAAACCCAGCTCCCACAGTGGTGCGCGCAGAGGGAACAGTGGGAGGGAGAGACACTGTGTAGAGGAGAACAGGAAGGAAACCGTGAGAGAGAAAAAGAGAGAGAGAGCGAGAGAGAGACCCTGTGTAGAACACCAAAGGAAGGAAGGGAGAAACTCCACTACAGTGAGCTTAACAGGGCTGTCCTGCCCCCCTTGACTTTCAGGGAGTCTATTATCTCTCATTTGTCATCAACTGTACTGTACTGTACCTTACTGTTCACTAGAGCTATATTAGATAATGTAAGGCTGTTTATTGTACAATAACAGTATCATAACAACATAAATAACAATCAAATCAACTACTGTTGCAACCATCAATAACACTATGACCAGTTATAGCGCATCAATAATATGATTAGGCCAAGAGATGTGCATCAAAACGTATTTCTAGTTATCAACCTGTGGTTATGTGTGTGGTTATGTGTGTGGTTATGTGTGTGGTTATGTGTGCACAGGAGTCACAGAGCACTCTCTATTGAGAATTCAAAACAACATGGCTCACTAGCTGAGGCCAAGCAAATACAGAGGATCCCTAATGTTAATCCGTCACCCAGGCATTCTGACTGGTTAGGAGGCATGTCTGTTTGTGGGATGTAGAGGGAGTCAATAAGTATGTAATATATCCTGGCAGAAGAATGCAGTGAGATTTGGTTCTTCAAGCTACACCCTGCCAAGAGAGACACACAAAGTCAAAATGACTTATGTTACTAAATGTCTTGTTTTAGGGCTGGGTGTCTAGCCAAGTCTATTCAGTTTGGAATAAAGTTGTCCACAGCAATCAACGTTACAAAGACAAAGTTAAAACCTTGAGTCAGATTTGACCTTCATGCAGTTGATATATGATCCAACATTAAAGAGATAAACTGGAATTAACTATTGGAAATGCATTTTTTGGTGGGGAATTTTTTGGTGCAAAACAGTTTCAGAACCATTTATGACCACATGCAATAACCACAGAACAGAATAGAATGACTTCATGTTTTTCCAAAGAAACTTTAAAAACGTTATGAACATTACATTCTTACAGCAAACATTGTGTTGTTACAGGTTCCATGTATTTTTCTCCTACCTGTCTGTCACAGCAGTCATTATGACCCGGAGGTTGTTTGTTTTCATGTTATAAAGTATATCTGTTTAAGGACCAGTCGGCTTGAAAACTGTACTCATAAGTGAAGTTACATACTTTTTCATATATGCATCCCAAATGGCACCCTATTCCCTATATAGTGCACTACATTTAACCAGAGCCAATAGGGCTGCAATTTAGGATGCAGACTTGGAGATGTTGTTGACCTATTAGTATGGTTTGAATCAGAGACATAACACCTTGGTGGGTGTCCAGAGAAAACACTGTTGTGGTACAATACAAAGAAGGACTCTGTAATCAGGCCAGCTGAGCTCACATCAAACAGGGACTGGTAATACAGGATAAATCACTAGAAACTGTTGCTGGTACAGTTGAGTAAATTATGCCTTAAAAAAATACTAAGTACGGTACTTTGATCAATTCCAGGGATAACTAATTTCCGGAAATAGCTAACTATGTAAATACTGATGAATAGGAGGACAAAGGCAACCAATATCCACACCAGCATGACCACACTAGATTGGAGTTGTGGTAGAATTAGTATGAAGTAAGTAGGTAATACATGAGCTAACCACAGCTGTTTTGCATTGGTAGCTGAACACAGTTTGAAGTATTAATAAACTTTATTTATTTCAGGTAAACCAACAATAAACAACATTTACAGAAGGACATTACATCTTCCATAATAACATTACATACAGGTTGTAACAAATAGGTAATGCAACAGCTATTCTACTATTATATCCTAAGTTTCAGTTTATAAAGTGACCGGTAACACTTCTTCTATGTCCGAAACCACTTGTGAAAAATGATGTATTTTCAGTGCATCATACAAAAAAGAAAAAATAGATACGCAAGTGAAGCTTTTTTGTACTGGAAAACACAGATTCAGTGTTGAGTACAGCGGGGGTTGCATGTCTGGTTCCAAAACGCCTTTCCCAACATATACTGTACGTCTACGCAGTTAAGAAACTGACAAGGCCAAAAAATATACTGTATGTGTATATATCCATATATATTTTATACGAATCCTCTCTTTTATGGCGTTAAGGAGACACGCGTGACCCTGTATGTACGCAAACATAGTACAAGCGTCACTATTACATTTTACACAAGGCGTTTCACCTCCCATTTTCTATACAGCCTAGTAAGACAGTTTATAACAAAGGATACAAAATGATTAAATATTGACATGTATCTCGAAATATGACTCAGAATGTGCACATTCCGTAGCATGACAAATATAGCAAACAGATTAATCTTAAGCCATTCCCCAATTCAGATTTGAATGGTGTATTTGTAAATGCATTTTATTAAACATCTGGAAGTTAACTTTACAAGCAAGAACCAATGGTAACATTAAAATGATAGTAGGCCCCATTAAAATGTTAATCATTTTGACCACCACAGTGCTCAATGTGCAATTTCACTACTTCTTTCCCAAGATTTCCCTTCATAGAGAAAATGCTTTTAATTCCCAAAGGAGAAAAAAAGAGCTTTCAGGAACTCCACCCACGCAGGCAGGCAGGTAGTCCAAAACATATACAGTATTTTCATGTTTATGTGATATCGCAGGCAGGCGGCAAAGGAAGAAACTTCTGGGACACAAAGGCACAAAATAAAAAGGTGAAAAAAAAAAAGAAAAGTGATATGCCACACAGAAAGCAGGAGAGTAACGTATCAACAATAATTATTCAGCTGCTAATACCTCCTGTATCCCATAAAGCCATGCAAGGCCGAGCAGAGCGAGCTGGGCGATCTATCTCAGCACAGCTCTCTGATATTAACCCTGCTCTGTCACGCTGCTTTAGTCACATTAAGACGCCACTCTAGACTCTCCACCCTTCCTCACCGTCTTCACTACCACAACACAGAATCACTTGCCACACCAGGAATGACACTGAAGTTCTATGAAATCACTTCAAGTATTTGTAGTAGTTCTCCTTAAAAAGTCTCACTGGGGTTGGAAACTGGGGTCTGTCGGCCTATATTACGGTTGCCAAGGGAGGGCACTGATATTTCTAGTCTGTGCAGGCAAGGGCATGTGATTAAGGACAACACACGGCAAAAAGTGACATTTTTAATAAGCTGGAATGTACAGTAGGACAAGTAGATTAAAAAAGTGCATTCTCAAAAAGCTAATGACACAAGTCGTCACTATCACTGTGTTTCTCTGTCGTTGCCTCGAGTGCTCTATATCACACCGACCACCACTAGAGATGGTGGGACAATTAAAGCTGTAGCATAACATGGACTTGGCCATATGGCGAACTATGTCAAAGCTTTCTACAAGACTCCTTTCTTTTTAGTGTCTCCTCCTCCTCCTCCCTCTATGATAGACTAGCAGGCGAGGCAGGGGTGGAGAGGGACTGTGTGTGGCCAAGTGTCAACAATATAATACCTGTGACTGTCTCTCATGTGTTCTCATGTGTGTGTGTGTTAGTGTGTGTGTGTGTGAGTGCACACACACGTCTTTCTAAGGGTGTCAGCGTGGATTAAGAAAACGAATCTCTCCTGATCGTCAGTGTGTGTCCATGATGTCTCACTCAGAACTCTCCTCCCCCTCCTCTACTTGTGAACAGTACAGGCCCATTCAGATTAGTGGTAGATTTCAAATCAATCCATAAAAAGGGAACCCATATTCTCCATATTACTGGTCATTGCTATATTACGTTAGCTCACACATGACTAATATGAGCAGGTATTTTTATACAAAACAACACCCAGTTGAAAATCGAACACAAAGAGATCTTTGTACCAGCCAATGAAACAAAACTATTTGTTAGATCAATATCACATGATATCATAAAAAGTGCTCCTAATAATTGTATTGACGTGATAGCTGAGACAAACAGCCAATGACGTAATCGTCTAAAAACATTTGTGATGACGTCTGATATACAGTACATTACTGGACGGTGACAGTATCAAAGGACGTGAAGGAGAAGAGGATTGTCATGGGTCGAAGTAACCTAGAGATCAAAATCCCACTGAGCCTATTGCCATTGTGTTTTACCATCTAGATACAGTGCACAACAGGATGCGGTATAGATTACAGTACCTCATGGCCTACATGGAAGCACCAATGAAAGGGTATTGCCCATGTTTGATGCACACGCAACCACACAGATATAACACACCCACATACACTTGAGACGAATCACAGCGAATTTACCATATAACATGTGACTCTTCACGATGTCATCGATGCTCATTGCTTTGCGTGTATGCATCTTCTCCAGCAGAGACGGATTATTATCACCAATATCACTATTACAGTATTACTACCATTGCTCTTATGATTATTATTGATTTGATGTCATTTGACTCTGGCCTGACAGTTACAGAGGAGGAACAGTTCAAAGTTAAAGAGAAACATTACTACTGCTTGTCATTCTCAGTTAAAGTTTGTGTTGTGAGTGTGAGTTAAACTGTCCAGTGGGTGTGTATCTGTGTTTGTGTACGTGTGAGTTTGTGCATGCGTGCGTGAATGCATGCAAGTGCAGCATGTTAGTGAAAGAATGTAAGCTTTCTTGGAATCCGTGATATATTTTCTAAATATGAGTATACTGTACATACAAATATACATTCTTACATAGGTAGTTAGAAACACAAGCCACAGTATGTATCAATAGTATTGTGAAGTCCCTTGATGATTAAGGGTATTGTAAATGTGTCAACGATATATGAGTATCATAACATTATAAAAGTCAACAAAAATTGCAAATTATAAAACTGAAATTGGAGGTGTCACCCACCAAAATGTATACACTCAGGCACACAAACACAAACACACACACACACACACACACACACACACACACACACACACACACACACACACACACACACACACACACACACACACACACACACACACACACACGGTTGGAAAAGTAATAAGTTAAAGAAACAGAAGAGGGTATGTGATCCCGGTGGCTCCTCCATCTCAGTGTCTTTGTCCTTCTCTCTTGGACTGACCACAGCAGCAACCTGAAAAACACAGACACAAACACATAAGTTAATCTGCCAACTAGAAATAAACTAATCACAACTACCTTATTTCTGAACGACCCCTTAGGAGAGAAGTAAAAAGAGAGAGAAAAATAGAGACACAGAGAGAGAGAGAGATTGAGAGAGAGAGAGATAACCCAGTAGACCTGGCTGGCTTGGAGCACTCCTCTAATCCCCTTCTTTCTTTCTAGTGACCATACTGCAATAATAAATAATGCATGTCTCTCCTTGTGTCCTCTCTCTCTCTCCCCGCTCTCCCCCCTTCTCTCTCTCTCTCACTCTTTCCCCCCTCTTTCTCTTTCTCTCTCGCTCAGCCTTTGGAAGTCCATTCCCAGTGGATGTGAGGCAGTCTATGCCAGGAATCTGAAGACTTGGATGGACACCTCCTTTATCTGCTGCACATACAGCTCTCTGACTCAAAAACACATACAGGCGGTGTAGGAATGTGTGTGTGTTAGTGTTTGTGGGCGTGTGTGTTTGTGTGCGTGTGTGTGTGTGTGTTTGTGTGTGAGAGAGAGAGAGACGGGTAAGAGAGAGAAAGAGAAGTAGTGAGAAGATGAGCTTGACTTCAGGTTGCATTGTGTAAAGCAGGGATAGAGTATGGAGTCTTGTTTAGGTCAAAAAGGACACCGCGAGATGAACAGAGTGGACATAGGACAGAAACAGAGAAAAGGGGATAAACAGACAGAGAGAGAAAAGGAGAGAGGATGTGAGGCTGAGAAGTTCAAGGTCACAGAAGCACTCAGTCTCTCTCCCGTTCATCTCTCTCTCTTTCTCTGCCTCAGGGTGAGTTATTGGATGGCAGGTCGTGAGGCCCACACAGAGGGATCTCTCTCTCCTCCCTCTCTCCTTTTGCTCTCCTCCCTACAGTATCATATACTCTTTAAGTCAACAATGGAATGTGTTGTTTTTGGGGCCTGATTTAGTCCAGTGGGATGAAAAAGTACTAAAGATGAGTGTGTGTGAGTGAGTGTGTGTGTGTGTGTGTGTGTGTGTGTGTGTGTGAGTGTGTGTGTGTGTGTGTGTGTGTGTGTGTGTGTGTGTGTGTGTGTGTGTGTGTGTGTGTGTGTGTGTGTGTGTGTAGGGGGTTCCGCTTAAGGAACCAGATGGGTAGGATTTGTAGGGTGTGGCCATGTCCAATAGGGCCAGCTGTTGTCTGTCATACAATGGTGAATAGACAGAACCCCCCCCCCCCCCCCCCCCCCCCCCCCCACACACACACACACAATGACATCATTAAGAAGGGAAAGTGCTTAGTGCTGGGATATTTAACAATGGAGAGAGAGATCGAGAGAGAGAATAAGAAGAGGTGACTACAAAAAAACAAAAACACAAGCTAACCTCTCTCTCTCTGATCACCCTTCCCCCTCCACTCGCCCACACCCGCGTTTGTAGCCTGCTCCCCCTTTTCTCCCCAATCCCAATCCCACTCCCCCCTCTCCCCCCACATCACAGTCTCTCTGAGGCCATGTTCAAATATCAGCACAGTTCTCCTCTAGATGTTCATCGGGCAGCCAGTCAGTCTTGCAGTGAGCGGGTCGCTCCCCAGACAATCCCCTCCTCTACACACACACACCTTTCATCCCTTATATCTGCCGAATCAAAGAGCCTGTCACTACCGTGAAGCAGCAGCTCTGGAAATACTAATAACCCCAGATGAACACCTCAGAGAACGGAGACAAACCTCTCAGGTGTTGCAGAATACTAACACACTTCAAATAAGACTAAGTAGCATATAAACACCAGAGGCATAATAATGTAGACAAAAAACACAGAGGGGTTTTAAAACAGTCAAATACTTCAAATAGGCCTAACTAGCTTATCAATGAGTACATTTACATGCACACTAATCATTTGATATTAAACTGATTATGGCAGTAGGCAGATTATGCATTAGTCATGTAAACACCTTGCTCTGCTTAGCTTAATCGGCGTAAGGTCAAAATCATAGTAGGCATACGCCGATTAAAACACCTGGTGTTCTGCGCAATCTTTCAAATGATTAGGACATGTAAAAAAAAGACCTTAATTGGCGTTCCAGTGGTGTATTAGATCTGGGCATATGCTAGCACCAGCCCAGCGAACCTCCCTCTTTAGTACAAGGGAAGTGAGTTTGAAACAACTGAATGTATGTGACTTAGAAGTGGTTTTCACATACAAACTTTTTATGTCCCAACTCAGAATCAAATATGCTTCCCAAAATATGCTTCCCAAAAAGAACATGGTAAAACATTTATTTTGATTGGTGATTTTCTGCATTTATCAGAGTGCCATCAGATGTGTCCATCTAAACAGGATTATTAGGGAAAACGGTCTTCTTGCAAAGCATGTAAACGTTTTAATCAAACTATTATATTAATCTGACGATCCACAATAATCGCATTACTGTGTGCATATAACCGTACTCAATTACATTTTTACAGGTGTCTTTAACAAACAGGATTTGGTTCTAAATTCTACAGATTATTATCAATCCAAAACACCCTGAATTAACAGGAGTTTACATTGATAGTCAGGCAAGCTTGACTGTCACGGCCGTTGAAAGAACTGGACCAAAGCGCAGCGTGGTGAGCGTACATATTCCTTTTTATTATAAATGACGCCGACAAAAACAATAAACAATACAAAACAACCGTGAAGCTTAAGGGCTATGTGCCACAAACAAAGTTAATTTCCCACAAACACAGGTGGAAAAAAGAACTACCTAAGTATGGTTTTCAATCAGAGACAACGATAGACAGCTGCCTCTGATTGAGAACCACACCCGGCCAAACAAAGAAATAGAAAACATAGAAATAAAGAAACTAGAATGCCCACCCTAGTCACACCCTGGCCTAACCAAAATAGAGAATAAAAACCTCTCTATGGCCAGAGCGTGACATTGACTGAGGAAGCCTGGCACCCCCTGCCTACCCTCCCTCCAGAGATCACGCCCTCTGACCCCTAACCCCCACAGTGGTCCCGTCATGTCTGATCCCAGGGTAATGAGGTGCGTCAGCCCGCCATTAAACATCACTCACACAACACTCTCAGCTGAGACAGCCCTGATGCTTTAACACACTGTTTTACGTGCTGGGCTATAAACTGTGTGTGTGGGTGTGTAGGTGTGTGTGTTAGTGAATTGAGGATTTGGAGTGATTTTAATTAAGACAAATCATTTTCCATTTCTTTAAAGCACAGGTTTAATTAAAAA
>NC_092089.1:39544782-39634782 GCF_045679555.1 Salvelinus alpinus | reverse complement strand
AGCACCACCCTCCAAACCATTATTACTGCAACTGCTACTCTTAACAGCACCACCCTCCAAACCACTATTACTGCAACTGCTACTCTTAACAGCACCAGCCTCCAAACCACTATTACTACAACTGCTACTCTTAACAGCACCACCCTCCAAACCACTATTACTGCAACTGCTACTCTTAACAGCACCACCCTCCAAACCATTATTACTGCAACTGCTACTCTTAACAGCACCACCCTCAAAACCACTATTACTGCAACTGCTACTCTTAACAGCACCACCCTCCAAACCATTATTACTGCAACTGCTACTCTTAACAGCACCACCCTCCAAACCACTATTACTGCAACTGCTACTCTTAACAGCACCACCCTCCAAACCATTATTACTGCAACTGCTACTCTTAACAGCACCACCCTCCAAACCACTAGTACTGCAACTGCTACTCTTAACAGCACCACCCTCCAAACCATTATTACTGCAACTGCTACTCTTAACAGCACCACCCTCAAAACCATTATTACTGCAACTGCTACTCTTAACAGCACCACCCTCCAAACCACTATTACTGCAACTGCTACTCTTAACAGCACCACCCTCCAAACCACTATTACTGCAACTGCTACTCCTAACAGCACCACCCTCCAAACCACTATTACTGCAACTGCTACTCTTAACAGCACCACCCTCCAAACCACTATTACTGCAACTGCTACTCCTAACAGCACCACCCTCCAAACCATTATTACTGCAACTGCTACTCTTAACAGCACCACCCTCCAAACCACTATTACTGCAACTGCTACTCTTAACAGCACCAGCCTCCAAACCACTATTACTACAACTGCTACTCTTAACAGCACCACCCTCCAAACCACTATTACTGCAACTGCTACTCTTAACAGCACCACCCTCCAAACCATTATTACTGCAACTGCTACTCTTAACAGCACCACCCTCAAAACCACTATTACTGCAACTGCTACTCTTAACAGCACCACCCTCCAAACCATTATTACTGCAACTGCTACTCTTAACAGCACCACCCTCCAAACCACTATTACTGCAACTGCTACTCTTAACAGCACCACCCTCCAAACCATTATTACTGCAACTGCTACTCTTAACAGCACCACCCTCCAAACCACTATTACTGCAACTGCTACACCTAACAGCACCACCCTCCAAACCACTATTACTGCAACTGCTACTCTTAACAGCACCACCCTCCAAACCATTATTACTGCAACTGCTACTCTTAACAGCACCACCCTCCAAACCACTATTACTGCAACTGCTACTCTTAACAGCACCACCCTCCAAACCATTATTACTGCAACTGCTACTCTTAACAGCACCACCCTCCAAACCATTATTACTGCAACTGCTACTCTTAACAGCACCACCCTCCAAACCATTATTACTGCAACTGCTACTCCTAACAGCACCACCCTCCAAACCATTATTACTGCAACTGCTACTCTTAACAGCACCACCCTCCAAACCATTATTACTGCAACTGCTAGTACCACCACCGTTCAAATGACTACTAATTTTCATTACAGCTACAACGGCTTGGCTGGCAGAGGCCAAATGAAGAGATGAGAAGCTGTAGTTCGAAGAAGAAACTACAGACATATTCTATTCTGCTTTACACACATTTTTTGAATATGTCATTTTAAAGTGCACATGAATAAATAGGAGCTGTGGTGTGGGTGAATGATGTCTGACCCCCTTTGACATTACCAGTGTGTATGTCGTGTGTCTGTGTCCATTGGATCTTCAATGGAAAGATCAGCCTCTAAAGCACTGCGCTCACTAAAGATGCCGCCAGTGTCAAACTATTTCTGGGGCGAGAGCGGCGAGCGGTTACTATATTCTCATCCCATAAATCGCTGTTGGTTTGAGGGGTGTATTTTTTGTCTGAGGCCTGGCTGATTTCCCCGTTGTGGGGTTTCTGTCAGTAAGGACATGGGAACACAGCTGTGAAGAAGACAGGAGGAGGAGAGGAGGAGAGGAAGACAGGAGGAGGGCAGGAAGAGAGGAGGAGGAGAGGAAGATATGAGGAGAGAAAGACAGGAGGAGGAGAGAAAGACAGGAGGAGGAGAGAAAAACAGGAGGAGGAGAGGAAGAGAGGAGGAGGAGAGGAAAAGAGGAAGAGAGGAAGACAGGAGGAGGCAAGGAAGAGAGGAAGAGAGGAGGAGGAGAGGAGGAGAGGAAGATAGGAGGGGAGGAAGAGAGGAGGGGAGGAAGAGAGGAGGAGAGAAAGACAGGAGGAGGAGAGAAAGACAGGAGGAGGAGAGGAAGATAGGAGGAGGATAGGAAAAGAGGAGGAGGAGAGGAAGAGAGGAGGAGGAGGAAGATATGAGGAGAGAAAGACAGGAGGAGGAGAGAAAGACAGGAGGAGGAGAGAAAAACAGGAGGAGGAGAGGAAGAGAGGAGGAGGATAGGAAAAGAGGAGGAGGAGAGGAAAAGAGGAGGAGGAGAGGAAAAGAGGAAGAGAGGAAGACAGGAGGAGGCAAGGAAGAGAGGAAGACAGGAGGAGGCAAGGAAGAGAGGAAGAGAGGAGGAAGAGAGGAGGGGAGGAAGAGAGGAGGAGAGAAAGACAGGAGGAGGAGAGAAAGACAGGAGGAGGAGAGGAAGATAGGAGGAGGATAGGAAAAGAGGAGGAGGAGAGGAAGAGAGGAGGAGGAGAGGAAGAGAGGAGGAGGATAGGAAAAGAGGAGGAGAGGTAGATAGGAGGAGGAGAGGAAAAGAGGAAGAGAGGAGGAGGAGAGGAAAAGAGGAAGAGAGGAGGAGAGGAGAAAAGAAGAAGAGGGTGAGCGCTATCGCTTAGGCGCCTGACTGTAGTGTGACAGCGGAGACTGCCACTGTGCTGGTGTGTGTGTGTGTGTGTGTGTGTGTGTGTGTGTGTGTGTGTGTGTGTGTGTGTGTGTGTGTGTTTCTCCCTGCTACAGTATCTAACCCTGCTGTAAATCAGTAGACCTCCTGCTGGGAGCAACCCATTCACAGACCAGTCTGATACTATAACAGAAAGACCACCATCAACCCCCATTAAAACACACCCCCATTCATCTCCAGTCACACCGCCATAACTCTCTCCCTCCATGGACCTAATGGTTGTGTGTGTGTGTGTGTGTGTGTGTGTGTGTGTGTGTGTGTGTGTGTGTGTGTGTGTGTGTGTGTGTGTGTGTGTGTGTGTGTGTGTGTGTGTGTGTGTGTGTGTGTGTGTACATGTGTATACAGTCTGCAGTGTGTGTCTGAGAGACAAGTGAGAGAGTGTGTACGTGCTATGTGTGTGATGGGATGCTCCATAACTCTCCAACCATGGAGAGGTAATGGTTATGTACAAGGCTGTGCTCCACTTGGTCTTCCACCTTCACAGTGTCCTCCCTCCTAGAGGGAAATGACTGCTACATTGTGGAAGTCTGACAGGCCAAAGCAAACATCTATTGGAGTTAGAAGAGACTATCCAGTGGTACTACTAATGCCTAGTGTAAATAGACCCAGTCAGTCCTCCCGTCCAATGGAGCAGCTCCTCTGGTGTCTGTGATACGTACCGGGAGCTATGATATGTACTGGAGGCTGTGATACGTACAGGAGGCTGTGATACGTACAGGAGGCTGTAAAACGTACAGGAGGCTGTAATACGTACAGGAAGCTGTTATACGTACAGGAAGCTGTGATACGTACAGGAGGCTGTAATACATACAGGAGGCTGTATGTATTGGGTCGCAAAGTTCCGGAAACTTTCCCAAAATTCAGAGATTTTCCTGAAATTACGGTTAGGAAATTCCCAGAATCAGGAGGGAATAAGCAGGATATCCAGAATCCTCCTAACAGGATTTTTGAACACCCAGGGAATTAGGGGAGGGTTACTGACATTTCCCAGCACTGAGTCCCACAGACAGTAGCTAAGACAGCCTGCTCTAGCCTAATGCAGACTATGGACAAGGGCTTTCCCGTGCATTTGCATATTCATGTTTGAATAATGACGCTACAATATTCTATTTGATTCTGTACACGGTCCTGTATGGTAGAGCATGGCACTTGAAACGTCAGGATAGTGGGTTTGATTCCCAGAGCCACACATACATACAAATGTATGCACGGATGACTGTGAGTCGCTTTGGATAAATGTGTCTGCTAAATGGCATATATTATTATTCTATTGTATACATGGATCTGATGCAGTACAGTATACGTGCAGAGTTCTATATAGAACACTACAGATTACAGCTGGCTTGCAGTAAGTAGATCTAGAAGGAAGATGAGGTCTTCCCACCAGGGCCCAAACTAAGGACATGCCTCTGTTTGCTCTTCCCATATAACACTACAGTGACAGTACACATGGACAGACAACCTCAATAACCCTCTCTCCATCCCTAACTCTCTCCTACTCTGTCTATCATGACTTACTACTGTAAAACTACCTGGTTCTACCAAAAGTCCCCCTGCCCTTTCCACCCCAACCAGCAGCCAGAACTCCAGCTAGCCACACCCACACACACACATTAACACTTAGCTGGCTAAATCACACCCAGTGGAGAAATGAAAGCAGAACCATTAGCATGGACATAGATTAGCTATGTTTGCATCATGGCTGAAGTGGGAAGTGATGCACCTCAGAGTTAAGGTCACTGTCTGCCCCAACACAACACCCTCAGAGTAAAGGTCACTGTCTGCCCCAACACAACACCCTCAGAGTAAAGGCCACTGTCTGCCCCAACACAACACCCTGAGAGTAAAGGTCACTGTCTGCCCCAACACAACACCCTCAGAGTTAAGGTCACTGTCTGCCCCAACACAACACCCTCAGAGTTAAGGTCATTGTCTGCCCCAACACAACAACCTTAGAGTTAAGGTCACTGTCTGCCCCAACACAACACCCTCAGAGTTAAGGTCACTGTCTGCCCCAACACAACACCCTCAGAGTTAAGGTCACAGTCTGTCTGCACACAACACCCTCAGAGTTAAGGTCACTGTCTGCCCCAACACAACACCCTCAGAGTTAAGGTCACAGTCTGTCCGCATACAACACCATCAGAGTTAAGGTCACAGTCTGTCTGCACACAACACCCTCAGAGTTAAGGTCACAGTCTGTCTGCACACAACACCCTCAGAGTTAAGGTCACAGTCTGTCTGCACACAACACCCTCAGAGTTAAGGTCACAGTCTGTCCGCGTACAACACCCTCAGAGTTAAGGTCACTGTCTGCCCCAACACAACACCCTCAGAGTTAAGGTCACAGTCTGTCCGCATACAACACCCTCAGAGTTAAGGTCACAGTCTGTCTGCACACAACACCCTCAGAGTTAAGGTCACTGTCTGCCCCAACACAACACCCTCAGAGTTAAGGTCACAGTCTGTCCGCATACAACACCATCAGAGTTAAGGTCACAGTCTGTCTGCACACGACACCCTCAGAGTTAAGGTCACAGTCTGTCTTCACACAACACCCTCAGAGTTAAGGTCACAGTCTGTCTGCACACAACACCATCAGAGTTAAGGTCACAGTCTGTCTGCACACAACACCCTCAGAGTTAAGGTCACAGTCTGTCCGCATACAACACCCTCAGAGTTAAGGTCACAGTCTGTCTGCACACAACACCCTCAGAGTTAAGGTCACAGTCTGTCCGCATACAACACCCTCAGAGTTAAGGTCACAGTCTGTCTGCACACAACACCCTCAGAGTTAAGGTCACTGTCTGCCCCAACACAACACCCTCAGAGTTAAGGTCACAGTCTGTCCGCACACAACACCCTCAGAGTTAAGGTCACAGTCTGTCCGCATACAACACCCTCAGAGTTAAGGTCACAGTCTGTCTGCACACAACACCCTCAGAGTTAAGGTGACAGTCTGTCCGCATACAACACCCTCAGAGTTAAGGTCACAGTCTGTCTGCACACAACACCCTCAGAGTTAAGGTCACAGTCTGTCTGCACACAACACCCTCAGAGTTAAGGTCACAGTCTGTCTGCACACAACACCCTCAGAGTTAAGGTCACAGTCTGTCTGCACACAACACCCTCAGAGTTAAGGTGACAGTCTGTCCGCATACAACACCCTCAGAGTTAAGGTCACAGTCTGTCTGCACACAACACCCTCAGAGTTAAGGTCACAGTCTGTCTGCACACAACACCCTCAGAGTTAAGGTCACAGTCTGTCTGCACACAACACCCTCAGAGTTAAGGTCACTGTCTGTCCGCACACAACACCCTCAGAGTTAAGGTCATTGTCTGTCCGCATACAACACCCTCAGAGTTAAGGTCACAGTCTGTCTGCACACAACACCATCAGAGTTAAGGTCACAGTCTGTCTGCACACAACACCCTCAGAGTTAAGGTCACTGTCTGTCCGCACACAACACCCTCAGAGTTAAGGTCATTGTCTGTCTGCACACAACACCCTCAGAGTTAAGGTCACAGTCTGTCCGCATACAACACCCTCAGAGTTAAGGTCACAGTCTGTCCGCACACAACACCCTCAGAGTTAAGGTCACAGTCTGTCCGCATACAACACCCTCAGAGTTAAGGTCACAGTCTGTCTGCACACAACACCCTCAGAGTTAAGGTGACAGTCTGTCCGCATACAACACCCTCAGAGTTAAGGTCACAGTCTGTCTGCACACAACACCCTCAGAGTTAAGGTCACAGTCTGTCTGCACACAACACCCTCAGAGTTAAGGTCACTGTCTGTCCGCACACAACACCCTCAGAGTTAAGGTCACAGTCTGTCTGCACACAACACCATCAGAGTTAAGGTCACAGTCTGTCCGCATACAACACCCTCAGAGTTAAGGTCACAGTCTGTCTGCACACAACACCATCAGAGTTAAGGTCACAGTCTGTCTGCACACAACACCCTCAGAGTTAAGGTCACTGTCTGCCCCAACACAACACCCTCAGAGTTAAGGTCACAGTCTGTCCGCATACAACACCCTCAGAGTTAAGGTCACAGTCTGTCTGCACACAACACCCTCAGAGTTAAGGTGACAGTCTGTCCGCATACAACACCCTCAGAGTTAAGGTCACAGTCTGTCTGCACACAACACCCTCAGAGTTAAGGTCACAGTCTGTCTGCACACAACACCCTCAGAGTTAAGGTCACAGTCTGTCTGCACACAACACCCTCAGAGTTAAGGTCACTGTCTGTCCGCACACAACACCCTCAGAGTTAAGGTCACTGTCTGTCCGCACACAACACCCTCAGAGTTAAGGTCATTGTCTGTCTGCACACAACACCCTCAGAGTTAAGGTCACAGTCTGTCCGCATACAACACCCTCAGAGTTAAGGTCACAGTCTGTCTGCACACAACACCCTCAGAGTTAAGGTCACAGTCTGTCCGCATACAACACCCTCAGAGTTAAGGTCACTGTCTGCCCCAACACAACACCCTCAGAGTTAAGGTCACAGTCTGTCCGCACACAACACCCTCAGAGTTAAGGTGACAGTCTGTCCGCATACAACACCCTCAGAGTTAAGGTCACAGTCTGTCCGCATACAACACCCTCAGAGTTAAGGTCACAGTCTGTCCGCATACAACACCCTCAGAGTTAAGGTCACAGTCTGTCTGCACACAACACCATCAGAGTTAAGGTCACAGTCTGTCCGCATACAACACCCTCAGAGTTAAGGTCACAGTCTGTCTGCACACAACACCATCAGAGTTAAGGTCACAGTCTGTCTGCACACAACACCCTCAGAGTTAAGGTCACTGTCTGCCCCAACACAACACCCTCAGAGTTAAGGTCACAGTCTGTCCGCACACAACACCCTCAGAGTTAAGGTCACAGTCTGTCCGCATACAACACCCTCAGAGTTAAGGTCACAGTCTGTCTGCACACAACACCCTCAGAGTTAAGGTGACAGTCTGTCCGCATACAACACCCTCAGAGTTAAGGTCACAGTCTGTCTGCACACAACACCCTCAGAGTTAAGGTCACAGTCTGTCTGCACACAACACCCTCAGAGTTAAGGTCACAGTCTGTCTGCACACAACACCCTCAGAGTTAAGGTCACTGTCTGTCCGCACACAACACCCTCAGAGTTAAGGTCATTGTCTGTCTGCACACAACACCCTCAGAGTTAAGGTCACAGTCTGTCCGCATACAACACCCTCAGAGTTAAGGTCACAGTCTGTCTGCACACAACACCCTCAGAGTTAAGGTCACAGTCTGTCCGCATACAACACCCTCAGAGTTAAGGTCACAGTCTGTCTGCACACAACACCCTCAGAGTTAAGGTCACAGTCTGTCCGCATACAACACCCTCAGAGTTAAGGTCACAGTCTGTCTGCACACAACACCATCAGAGTTAAGGTCACAGTCTGTCTGCACACAACACCCTCAGAGTTAAGGTCACTGTCTGCCCCAACACAACACCCTCAGAGTTAAGGTCACAGTCTGTCCGCACACAACACCCTCAGAGTTAAGGTCACAGTCTGTCCGCACACAACACCCTCAGAGTTAAGGTCATTGTCTGTCTGCACACAACACCCTCAGAGTTAAGGTCACAGTCTGTCCGCATACAACACCCTCAGAGTTAAGGTCACAGTCTGTCTGCACACAACACCCTCAGAGTTAAGGTCACAGTCTGTCCGCATACAACACCCTCAGAGTTAAGGTCACAGTCTGTCTGCACACAACACCCTCAGAGTTAAGGTCACAGTCTGTCCGCATACAACACCCTCAGAGTTAAGGTCACTGTCTGTCTGCACACAACACCCTCAGAGTTAAGGTCACAGTCTGTCCGCATACAACACCCTCAGAGTTAAGGTCACAGTCTGTCCGCATACAACACCCTCAGAGTTAAGGTCACAGTCTGTCCGCATACAACACCCTCAGAGTTAAGGTCACAGTCTGTCCGCATACAACACCCTCAGAGTTAAGGTCACAGTCTGTCCGCATACAACACCCTCAGAGTTAAGGTCACAGTCTGTCTGCACACAACACCCTCAGAGTTAAGGTCACAGTCTGTCCGCATACAACACCCTCAGAGTTAAGGTCACAGTCTGTCTGCACACAACACCCTCAGAGTTAAGGTCACAGTCTGTCTGCACACAACACCATCAGAGTTAAGGTCACAGTCTGTCCGCATACAACACCCTCAGAGTTAAGGTCACAGTCTGTCTGCACACAACACCATCAGAGTTAAGGTCACAGTCTGTCTGCACACAACACCCTCAGAGTTAAGGTCACAGTCTGTCCGCATACAACACCCTCAGAGTTAAGGTCACAGTCTGTCTGCACACAACACCCTCAGAGTTAAGGTCACAGTCTGTCCGCATACAACACCCTCAGAGTTAAGGTCACAGTCTGTCCGCATACAACACCCTCAGAGTTAAGGTCACAGTCTGTCTGCACACAACACCCTCAGAGTTAAGGTCACAGTCTGTCCGCACACAACACCCTCAGAGTTAAGGTCACTGTCTGTCCGCACACAACACCCTCAGAGTTAAGGTCACAGTCTGTCTGCACACAACACCCTCAGAGTTAAGGTCACTGTCTGCCCCAACACAACACCCTCAGAGTTAAGGTCACTGTCTGCCCCAACACAACACCCTCAGAGTTAAGGTCACAGTCTGTCTTCACACAACACCCTCAGAGTTAAGGTCACAGTCTGTCTGCACACAACACCCTCAGAGTTAAGGTCACAGTCTGTCTTCACACAACACCCTCAGAGTTAAGGTCACAGTCTGTCTGCACACAACACCATCAGAGTTAAGGTCACAGTCTGTCCGCATACAACACCCTCAGAGTTAAGGTCACAGTCTGTCTGCACACAACACCCTCAGAGTTAAGGTCACAGTCTGTCCGCATACAACACCCTCAGAGTTAAGGTCACAGTCTGTCTGCACACAACACCATCAGAGTTAAGGTCACAGTCTGTCCGCATACAACACCCTCAGAGTTAAGGTCACAGTCTGTCTGCACACAACACCATCAGAGTTAAGGTCACAGTCTGTCTGCACACAACACCCTCAGAGTTAAGGTCACTGTCTGCCCCAACACAACACCCTCAGAGTTAAGGTCACAGTCTGTCCGCACACAACACCCTCAGAGTTAAGGTCACAGTCTGTCCGCATACAACACCCTCAGAGTTAAGGTCACAGTCTGTCTGCACACAACACCCTCAGAGTTAAGGTGACAGTCTGTCCGCATACAACACCCTCAGAGTTAAGGTCACAGTCTGTCTGCACACAACACCCTCAGAGTTAAGGTCACAGTCTGTCTGCACACAACACCCTCAGAGTTAAGGTCACAGTCTGTCTGCACACAACACCCTCAGAGTTAAGGTCACTGTCTGTCCGCACACAACACCCTCAGAGTTAAGGTCATTGTCTGTCTGCACACAACACCCTCAGAGTTAAGGTCACAGTCTGTCCGCATACAACACCCTCAGAGTTAAGGTCACAGTCTGTCTGCACACAACACCCTCAGAGTTAAGGTCACAGTCTGTCCGCATACAACACCCTCAGAGTTAAGGTCACAGTCTGTCTGCACACAACACCCTCAGAGTTAAGGTCACAGTCTGTCCGCATACAACACCCTCAGAGTTAAGGTCACTGTCTGTCTGCACACAACACCCTCAGAGTTAAGGTCACAGTCTGTCCGCATACAACACCCTCAGAGTTAAGGTCACAGTCTGTCCGCATACAACACCCTCAGAGTTAAGGTCACAGTCTGTCTGCACACAACACCATCAGAGTTAAGGTCACAGTCTGTCCGCATACAACACCCTCAGAGTTAAGGTCACAGTCTGTCTGCACACAACACCATCAGAGTTAAGGTCACAGTCTGTCTGCACACAACACCCTCAGAGTTAAGGTCACTGTCTGCCCCAACACAACACCCTCAGAGTTAAGGTCACAGTCTGTCCGCACACAACACCCTCAGAGTTAAGGTCACAGTCTGTCCGCATACAACACCCTCAGAGTTAAGGTCACAGTCTGTCTGCACACAACACCCTCAGAGTTAAGGTGACAGTCTGTCCGCATACAACACCCTCAGAGTTAAGGTCACAGTCTGTCTGCACACAACACCCTCAGAGTTAAGGTCACAGTCTGTCTGCACACAACACCCTCAGAGTTAAGGTCACAGTCTGTCTGCACACAACACCCTCAGAGTTAAGGTCACTGTCTGTCCGCACACAACACCCTCAGAGTTAAGGTCATTGTCTGTCTGCACACAACACCCTCAGAGTTAAGGTCACAGTCTGTCCGCATACAACACCCTCAGAGTTAAGGTCACAGTCTGTCTGCACACAACACCCTCAG
This sequence comes from Salvelinus alpinus, assembly GCF_045679555.1. Classification (NCBI taxonomy): domain Eukaryota; kingdom Metazoa; phylum Chordata; class Actinopteri; order Salmoniformes; family Salmonidae; genus Salvelinus; species Salvelinus alpinus. The sequence goes on along the minus strand of NC_092089.1, from coordinate 39,623,506 downwards.
AGTTAAGGTCACAGTCTGTCCGCATACAACACCCTCAGAGTTAAGGTCACAGTCTGTCTGCACACAACACCCTCAGAGTTAAGGTCACAGTCTGTCCGCATACAACACCCTCAGAGTTAAGGTCACAGTCTGTCTGCACACAACACCATCAGAGTTAAGGTCACAGTCTGTCTGCACACAACACCCTCAGAGTTAAGGTCACTGTCTGCCCCAACACAACACCCTCAGAGTTAAGGTCACAGTCTGTCCGCACACAACACCCTCAGAGTTAAGGTCACAGTCTGTCCGCATACAACACCCTCAGAGTTAAGGTCACAGTCTGTCTGCACACAACACCCTCAGAGTTAAGGTGACAGTCTGTCCGCATACAACACCCTCAGAGTTAAGGTCACAGTCTGTCTGCACACAACACCCTCAGAGTTAAGGTCACAGTCTGTCTGCACACAACACCCTCAGAGTTAAGGTCACAGTCTGTCTGCACACAACACCCTCAGAGTTAAGGTCACTGTCTGTCCGCACACAACACCCTCAGAGTTAAGGTCATTGTCTGTCTACACAAAACACCCTCAGAGTTAAGGTCACAGTCTGTCCGCATACAACACCCTCAGAGTTAAGGTCACAGTCTGTCTGCACACAACACCCTCAGAGTTAAGGTCACAGTCTGTCCGCATACAACACCCTCAGAGTTAAGGTCACAGTCTGTCTGCACACAACACCCTCAGAGTTAAGGTCACAGTCTGTCCGCATACAACACCCTCAGAGTTAAGGTCACTGTCTGTCTGCACACAACACCCTCAGAGTTAAGGTCACAGTCTGTCCGCATACAACACCCTCAGAGTTAAGGTCACAGTCTGTCCGCATACAACACCCTCAGAGTTAAGGTCACAGTCTGTCTGCACACAACACCATCAGAGTTAAGGTCACAGTCTGTCCGCATACAACACCCTCAGAGTTAAGGTCACAGTCTGTCTGCACACAACACCATCAGAGTTAAGGTCACAGTCTGTCTGCACACAACACCCTCAGAGTTAAGGTCACTGTCTGCCCCAACACAACACCCTCAGAGTTAAGGTCACAGTCTGTCCGCACACAACACCCTCAGAGTTAAGGTCACAGTCTGTCCGCATACAACACCCTCAGAGTTAAGGTCACAGTCTGTCTGCACACAACACCCTCAGAGTTAAGGTGACAGTCTGTCCGCATACAACACCCTCAGAGTTAAGGTCACAGTCTGTCTGCACACAACACCCTCAGAGTTAAGGTCACAGTCTGTCTGCACACAACACCCTCAGAGTTAAGGTCACAGTCTGTCTGCACACAACACCCTCAGAGTTAAGGTCACTGTCTGTCCGCACACAACACCCTCAGAGTTAAGGTCATTGTCTGTCTGCACACAACACCCTCAGAGTTAAGGTCACAGTCTGTCCGCATACAACACCCTCAGAGTTAAGGTCACAGTCTGTCCGCACACAACACCCTCAGAGTTAAGGTCACAGTCTGTCCGCATACAACACCCTCAGAGTTAAGGTCACAGTCTGTCTGCACACAACACCCTCAGAGTTAAGGTCACAGTCTGTCCGCATACAACACCCTCAGAGTTAAGGTCACAGTCTGTCTGCACACAACACCATCAGAGTTAAGGTCACAGTCTGTCTGCACACAACACCCTCAGAGTTAAGGTCACTGTCTGCCCCAACACAACACCCTCAGAGTTAAGGTCACAGTCTGTCCGCACACAACACCCTCAGAGTTAAGGTCACAGTCTGTCCGCATACAACACCCTCAGAGTTAAGGTCACAGTCTGTCTGCACACAACACCCTCAGAGTTAAGGTGACAGTCTGTCCGCATACAACACCCTCAGAGTTAAGGTCACAGTCTGTCTGCACACAACACCCTCAGAGTTAAGGTCACAGTCTGTCTGCACACAACACCCTCAGAGTTAAGGTCACAGTCTGTCTGCACACAACACCCTCAGAGTTAAGGTCACTGTCTGTCCGCACACAACACCCTCAGAGTTAAGGTCATTGTCTGTCTGCACACAACACCCTCAGAGTTAAGGTCACAGTCTGTCCGCATACAACACCCTCAGAGTTAAGGTCACAGTCTGTCTGCACACAACACCCTCAGAGTTAAGGTCACAGTCTGTCCGCATACAACACCCTCAGAGTTAAGGTCACAGTCTGTCTGCACACAACACCCTCAGAGTTAAGGTCACAGTCTGTCCGCATACAACACCCTCAGAGTTAAGGTCACTGTCTGTCTGCACACAACACCCTCAGAGTTAAGGTCACAGTCTGTCCGCATACAACACCCTCAGAGTTAAGGTCACAGTCTGTCCGCATACAACACCCTCAGAGTTAAGGTCACAGTCTGTCTGCACACAACACCATCAGAGTTAAGGTCACAGTCTGTCCGCATACAACACCCTCAGAGTTAAGGTCACAGTCTGTCTGCACACAACACCATCAGAGTTAAGGTCACAGTCTGTCTGCACACAACACCCTCAGAGTTAAGGTCACTGTCTGCCCCAACACAACACCCTCAGAGTTAAGGTCACAGTCTGTCCGCACACAACACCCTCAGAGTTAAGGTCACAGTCTGTCCGCATACAACACCCTCAGAGTTAAGGTCACAGTCTGTCTGCACACAACACCCTCAGAGTTAAGGTGACAGTCTGTCCGCATACAACACCCTCAGAGTTAAGGTCACAGTCTGTCTGCACACAACACCCTCAGAGTTAAGGTCACAGTCTGTCTGCACACAACACCCTCAGAGTTAAGGTCACAGTCTGTCCGCACACAACACCCTCAGAGTTAAGGTCATTGTCTGTCTGCACACAACACCCTCAGAGTTAAGGTCACAGTCTGTCCGCATACAACACCCTCAGAGTTAAGGTCACAGTCTGTCTGCACACAACACCCTCAGAGTTAAGGTCACAGTCTGTCCGCATACAACACCCTCAGAGTTAAGGTCACAGTCTGTCTGCACACAACACCCTCAGAGTTAAGGTCACAGTCTGTCCGCATACAACACCCTCAGAGTTAAGGTCACAGTCTGTCTGCACACAACACCATCAGAGTTAAGGTCACAGTCTGTCTGCACACAACACCCTCAGAGTTAAGGTCACTGTCTGCCCCAACACAACACCCTCAGAGTTAAGGTCACAGTCTGTCCGCACACAACACCCTCAGAGTTAAGGTCACAGTCTGTCCGCATACAACACCCTCAGAGTTAAGGTCACAGTCTGTCTGCACACAACACCCTCAGAGTTAAGGTGACAGTCTGTCCGCATACAACACCCTCAGAGTTAAGGTCACAGTCTGTCTGCACACAACACCCTCAGAGTTAAGGTCACAGTCTGTCTGCACACAACACCCTCAGAGTTAAGGTCACAGTCTGTCTGCACACAACACCCTCAGAGTTAAGGTCACTGTCTGTCCGCACACAACACCCTCAGAGTTAAGGTCATTGTCTGTCTGCACACAACACCCTCAGAGTTAAGGTCACAGTCTGTCCGCATACAACACCCTCAGAGTTAAGGTCACAGTCTGTCTGCACACAACACCCTCAGAGTTAAGGTCACAGTCTGTCCGCATACAACACCCTCAGAGTTAAGGTCACAGTCTGTCTGCACACAACACCCTCAGAGTTAAGGTCACAGTCTGTCCGCATACAACACCCTCAGAGTTAAGGTCACTGTCTGTCTGCACACAACACCCTCAGAGTTAAGGTCACAGTCTGTCCGCATACAACACCCTCAGAGTTAAGGTCACAGTCTGTCCGCATACAACACCCTCAGAGTTAAGGTCACAGTCTGTCTGCACACAACACCATCAGAGTTAAGGTCACAGTCTGTCTGCACACAACACCCTCAGAGTTAAGGTCACTGTCTGCCCCAACACAACACCCTCAGAGTTAAGGTCACAGTCTGTCCGCACACAACACCCTCAGAGTTAAGGTCACAGTCTGTCCGCATACAACACCCTCAGAGTTAAGGTCACAGTCTGTCTGCACACAACACCCTCAGAGTTAAGGTGACAGTCTGTCCGCATACAACACCCTCAGAGTTAAGGTCACAGTCTGTCTGCACACAACACCCTCAGAGTTAAGGTCACAGTCTGTCTGCACACAACACCCTCAGAGTTAAGGTCACAGTCTGTCCGCACACAACACCCTCAGAGTTAAGGTCACTGTCTGTCCGCACACAACACCCTCAGAGTTAAGGTCATTGTCTGTCTACACAAAACACCCTCAGAGTTAAGGTCACAGTCTGTCCGCATACAACACCCTCAGAGTTAAGGTCACAGTCTGTCTGCACACAACACCCTCAGAGTTAAGGTCACAGTCTGTCCGCATACAACACCCTCAGAGTTAAGGTCACAGTCTGTCTGCACACAACACCCTCAGAGTTAAGGTCACAGTCTGTCCGCATACAACACCCTCAGAGTTAAGGTCACTGTCTGTCTGCACACAACACCCTCAGAGTTAAGGTCACAGTCTGTCCGCATACAACACCCTCAGAGTTAAGGTCACAGTCTGTCCGCATACAACACCCTCAGAGTTAAGGTCACAGTCTGTCTGCACACAACACCATCAGAGTTAAGGTCACAGTCTGTCCGCATACAACACCCTCAGAGTTAAGGTCACAGTCTGTCTGCACACAACACCATCAGAGTTAAGGTCACAGTCTGTCTGCACACAACACCCTCAGAGTTAAGGTCACTGTCTGCCCCAACACAACACCCTCAGAGTTAAGGTCACAGTCTGTCCGCACACAACACCCTCAGAGTTAAGGTCACAGTCTGTCCGCATACAACACCCTCAGAGTTAAGGTCACAGTCTGTCTGCACACAACACCCTCAGAGTTAAGGTGACAGTCTGTCCGCATACAACACCCTCAGAGTTAAGGTCACAGTCTGTCTGCACACAACACCCTCAGAGTTAAGGTCACAGTCTGTCTGCACACAACACCCTCAGAGTTAAGGTCACAGTCTGTCTGCACACAACACCCTCAGAGTTAAGGTCACTGTCTGTCCGCACACAACACCCTCAGAGTTAAGGTCATTGTCTGTCTACACAAAACACCCTCAGAGTTAAGGTCACAGTCTGTCCGCATACAACACCCTCAGAGTTAAGGTCACAGTCTGTCTGCACACAACACCCTCAGAGTTAAGGTCACAGTCTGTCCGCATACAACACCCTCAGAGTTAAGGTCACAGTCTGTCTGCACACAACACCCTCAGAGTTAAGGTCACAGTCTGTCCGCATACAACACCCTCAGAGTTAAGGTCACTGTCTGTCTGCACACAACACCCTCAGAGTTAAGGTCACAGTCTGTCTGCACACAACACCCTCAGAGTTAAGGTCACAGTCTGTCCGCATACAACACCCTCAGAGTTAAGGTCACAGTCTGTCTGCACACAACACCATCAGAGTTAAGGTCACAGTCTGTCCGCATACAACACCCTCAGAGTTAAGGTCACAGTCTGTCTGCACACAACACCCTCAGAGTTAAGGTCACAGTCTGTCCGCATACAACACCCTCAGAGTTAAGGTCACAGTCTGTCTGCAACACAACACCCTCAGAGTTAAGGTCACAGTCTGTCCGCACACAACACCCTCAGAGTTAAGGTCACAGTCTGTCTGCACACAACACCCTCAGAGTTAAGGTCACAGTCTGTCTGCACACAACACCCTCAGAGTTAAGGTGCACAGTCTGTCCGCACACAACACCCTCAGAGTTAAGGTCACAGTCTGTCCGCATACAACACCCTCAGAGTTAAGGTCACAGTCTGTCTGCACACAACACCCTCAGAGTTAAGGTCACAGTCTGTCTGCACACAACACCCTCAGAGTTAAGGTCACTGTCTGTCCGCACACAACACCCTCAGAGTTAAGGTCATTGTCTGTCTGCACACAACACCCTCAGAGTTAAGGTCACAGTCTGTCCGCATACAACACCCTCAGAGTTAAGGTCACAGTCTGTCCGCACACAACACCCTCAGAGTTAAGGTCACAGTCTGTCCGCATACAACACCCTCAGAGTTAAAGGCACAGTCTGTCTGCACACAACACCCTCAGAGTTAAGGTCACAGTCTGTCCGCATACAACACCCTCAGAGTTAAGGTCACAGTCTGTCTGCACACAACACCATCAGAGTTAAGGTCACAGTCTGTCTGCACACAACACCCTCAGAGTTAAGGTCACTGTCTGCCCCAACACAACACCCTCAGAGTTAAGGTCACAGTCTGTCCGCACACAACACCCTCAGAGTTAAAGTCACAGTCTGTCCGCATACAACACCCTCAGAGTTAAGGTCACAGTCTGTCTGCACACAACACCCTCAGAGTTAAGGTGACAGTCTGTCCGCATACAACACCCTCAGAGTTAAGGTCACAGTCTGTCTGCACACAACACCCTCAGAGTTAAGGTCACAGTCTGTCTGCACACAACACCCTCAGAGTTAAGGTCACAGTCTGTCTGCACACAACACCCTCAGAGTTAAGGTCACTGTCTGTCCGCACACAACACCCTCAGAGTTAAGGTCATTGTCTGTCTGCACACAACACCCTCAGAGTTAAGGTCACAGTCTGTCCGCATACAACACCCTCAGAGTTAAGGTCACAGTCTGTCTGCACACAACACCCTCAGAGTTAAGGTCACAGTCTGTCCGCATACAACACCCTCAGAGTTAAGGTCACAGTCTGTCTGCACACAACACCCTCAGAGTTAAGGTCACAGTCTGTCCGCATACAACACCCTCAGAGTTAAGGTCACTGTCTGTCTGCACACAACACCCTCAGAGTTAAGGTCACAGTCTGTCCGCATACAACACCCTCAGAGTTAAGGTCACAGTCTGTCCGCATACAACACCCTCAGAGTTAAGGTCACAGTCTGTCTGCACACAACACCCTCAGAGTTAAGGTCACAGTCTGTCTGCACACAACACCCTCAGAGTTAAGGTCACAGTCTGTCTGCACACAACACCCTCAGAGTTAAGGTCACAGTCTGTCCGCATACAACACCCTCAGAGTTAAGGTCACTGTCTGCCCCAACACAACACCCTCAGAGTTAAGGTCACAGTCTGTCCGCATACAACACCCTCAGAGTTAAGGTCACAGTCTGTCTGCACACAACACCCTCAGAGTTAAGGTCACTGTCTGCCCCAACACAACACCCTCAGAGTTAAGGTCACAGTCTGTCCGCATACAACACCATCAGAGTTAAGGTCACAGTCTGTCTGCACACGACACCCTCAGAGTTAAGGTCACAGTCTGTCTTCACACAACATCCTCAGAGTTAAGGTCACAGTCTGTCTGCACACAACACCATCAGAGTTAAGGTCACAGTCTGTCTGCACACAACACCCTCAGAGTTAAGGTCACAGTCTGTCTGCACACAACATCCTCAGAGTTAAGGTCACAGTCTGTCTGCACACAACACCCTCAGAGTTAAGGTCACAGTCTGTCCGCACACAACACCCTCAGAGTTAAGGTCATTGTCTGTCTGCACACAACACCCTCAGAGTTAAGGTCACAGTCTGTCCGCATACAACACCCTCAGAGTTAAGGTCACAGTCTGTCTGCACACAACACCCTCAGAGTTAAGGTGACAGTCTGTCCGCATACAACACCCTCAGAGTTAAGGTCACAGTCTGTCTGCACACAACACCCTCAGAGTTAAGGTCACAGTCTGTCTGCACACAACACCCTCAGAGTTAAGGTCACAGTCTGTCTGCACACAACACCCTCAGAGTTAAGGTCACTGTCTGTCCGCACACAACACCCTCAGAGTTAAGGTCATTGTCTGTCTGCACACAACACCCTCAGAGTTAAGGTCACAGTCTGTCCGCATACAACACCCTCAGAGTTAAGGTCACAGTCTGTCTGCACACAACACCCTCAGAGTTAAGGTCACAGTCTGTCCGCATACAACACCCTCAGAGTTAAGGTCACAGTCTGTCTGCACACAACACCCTCAGAGTTAAGGTCACAGTCTGTCCGCATACAACACCCTCAGAGTTAAGGTCACTGTCTGTCTGCACACAACACCCTCAGAGTTAAGGTCACAGTCTGTCCGCATACAACACCCTCAGAGTTAAGGTCACAGTCTGTCCGCACACAACACCCTCAGAGTTAAGGTCACAGTCTGTCCGCATACAACACCCTCAGAGTTAAGGTCACAGTCTGTCCGCATACAACACCCTCAGAGTTAAGGTCACAGTCTGTCCGCATACAACACCCTCAGAGTTAAGGTCACAGTCTGTCTGCACACAACACCCTCAGAGTTAAGGTCACAGTCTGTCCGCACACAACACCCTCAGAGTAAAGGTCACTGTCTGTCCGCACACAACACCCTCAGAGTTAAGGTCACATTCTGTCTGCACACAACACCCTCAGAGTTAAGGTCACTGTCTGCCCCAACACAACACCCTCAGAGTTAAGGTCACAGTCTGTCTTCACACAACACCCTCAGAGTTAAGGTCACAGTCTGTCTGCACACAACACCCTCAGAGTTAAGGTCACTGTCTGTCCGCACACAACACCCTCAGAGTTAAGGTCACAGTCTGTCTGCACACAACACCCTCAGAGTTAAGGTCACTGTCTGCCCCAACACAACACCCTCAGAGTTAAGGTCACAGTCTGTCCGCATACAACACCCTCAGAGTTAAGGTCACAGTCTGTCTTCACACAACACCCTCAGAGTTAAGGTCACAGTCTGTCTGCACACAACACCCTCAGAGTTAAGGTCACAGTCTGTCTGCACACAACACCCTCAGAGTTAAGGTCACAGTCTGTCCGCGTACAACACCCTCAGAGTTAAGGTCACTGTCTGCCCCAACACAACACCCTCAGAGTTAAGGTCACAGTCTGTCCGCATACAACACCCTCAGAGTTAAGGTCACAGTCTGTCTGCACACAACACCCTCAGAGTTAAGGTCACTGTCTGCCCCAACACAACACCCTCAGAGTTAAGGTCACAGTCTGTCCGCATACAACACCATCAGAGTTAAGGTCACAGTCTGTCTGCACACGACACCCTCAGAGTTAAGGTCACAGTCTGTCTTCACACAACACCCTCAGAGTTAAGGTCACAGTCTGTCTGCACACAACACCATCAGAGTTAAGGTCACAGTCTGTCTGCACACAACACCCTCAGAGTTAAGGTCACAGTCTGTCTGCACACAACATCCTCAGAGTTAAGGTCACAGTCTGTCTGCACACAACACCCTCAGAGTTAAGGTCACTGTCTGTCCGCACACAACACCCTCAGAGTTAAGGTCATTGTCTGTCTGCACACAACACCCTCCGAGTTAAGGTCACAGTCTGTCCGCATACAACACCCTCAGAGTTAAGGTCACAGTCTGTCTGCACACAACACCCTCAGAGTTAAGGTGACAGTCTGTCCGCATACAACACCCTCAGAGTTAAGGTCACAGTCTGTCTGCACACAACACCCTCAGAGTTAAGGTCACAGTCTGTCCGCATACAACACCCTCAGAGTTAAGGTCACAGTCTGTCTGCACACAACACCCTCAGAGTTAAGGTCACAGTCTGTCCGCATACAACACCCTCAGAGTTAAGGTCACTGTCTGTCTGCACACAACACCCTCAGAGTTAAGGTCACAGTCTGTCCGCATACAACACCCTCAGAGTTAAGGTCACAGTCTGTCCGCATACAACACCCTCAGAGTTAAGGTCACAGTCTGTCCGCATACAACACCCTCAGAGTTAAGGTCACAGTCTGTCTGCACACAACACCCTCAGAGTTAAGGTCACAGTCTGTCCGCATACAACACCCTCAGAGTTAAGGTCACAGTCTGTCTGCACACAACACCCTCAGAGTTAAGGTCACAGTCTGTCTGCACACAACACCCTCAGAGTTAAGGTCACAGTCTGTCTGCACACAACATCCTCAGAGTTAAGGTCACAGTCTGTCTGCACACAACACCCTCAGAGTTAAGGTCACTGTCTGTCCGCACACAACACCCTCAGAGTTAAGGTCACAGTCTGTCCGCATACAACACCCTCAGAGTTAAGGTCACAGTCTGTCTGCACACAACACCCTCAGAGTTAAGGTGACAGTCTGTCCGCATACAACACCCTCAGAGTTAAGGTCACAGTCTGTCTGCACACAACACCCTCAGAGTTAAGGTCACAGTCTGTCTGCACACAACACCCTCAGAGTTAAGGTCACAGTCTGTCTGCACACAACACCCTCAGAGTTAAGGTCACTGTCTGTCCGCACACAACACCCTCAGAGTTAAGGTCATTGTCTGTCTGCACACAACACCCTCAGAGTTAAGGTCACAGTCTGTCCGCATACAACACCCTCAGAGTTAAGGTCACAGTCTGTCTGCACACAACACCCTCAGAGTTAAGGTGACAGTCTGTCCGCATACAACACCCTCAGAGTTAAGGTCACAGTCTGTCTGCACACAACACCCTCAGAGTTAAGGTCACAGTCTGTCCGCATACAACACCCTCAGAGTTAAGGTCACTGTCTGTCTGCACACAACACCCTCAGAGTTAAGGTCACAGTCTGTCCGCATACAACACCCTCAGAGTTAAGGTCACAGTCTGTCCGCATACAACACCCTCAGAGTTAAGGTCACAGTCTGTCCGCATACAACACCCTCAGAGTTAAGGTCACAGTCTGTCCGCATACAACACCCTCAGAGTTAAGGTCACAGTCTGTCTGCACACAACACCCTCAGAGTTAAGGTCACAGTCTGTCCGCATACAACACCCTCAGAGTTAAGGTCACAGTCTGTCTGCACACAACACCCTCAGAGTTAAGGTCACAGTCTGTCCGCATACAACACCCTCAGAGTTAAGGTCACAGTCTGTCTGCACACAACACCCTCAGAGTTAAGGTCACAGTCTGTCTGCACACAACACCCTCAGAGTTAAGGTCACAGTCTGTCCGCATACAACACCCTCAGAGTTAAGGTCACAGTCTGTCTGCACACAACACCCTCAGAGTTAAGGTGACAGTCTGTCCGCATACAACACCCTCAGAGTTAAGGTCACAGTCTGTCTGCACACAACACCCTCAGAGTTAAGGTCACAGTCTGTCTGCACACAACACCCTCAGAGTTAAGGTCACAGTCTGTCTGCACACAACACCCTCAGAGTTAAGGTCACTGTCTGTCCGCACACAACACCCTCAGAGTTAAGGTCATTGTCTGTCTGCACACAACACCCTCAGAGTTAAGGTCACAGTCTGTCCGCATACAACACCCTCAGAGTTAAGGTCACAGTCTGTCTGCACACAACACCCTCAGAGTTAAGGTCACAGTCTGTCCGCATACAACACCCTCAGAGTTAAGGTCACTGTCTGTCTGCACACAACACCCTCAGAGTTAAGGTCACAGTCTGTCCGCATACAACACCCTCAGAGTTAAGGTCACTGTCTGTCTGCACACAACACCCTCAGAGTTAAGGTCACAGTCTGTCCGCATACAACACCCTCAGAGTTAAGGTCACTGTCTGTCTGCACACAACACCCTCAGAGTTAAGGTCACAGTCTGTCCGCATACAACACCCTCAGAGTTAAGGTCACAGTCTGTCCGCATACAACACCCTCAGAGTTAAGGTCACAGTCTGTCCGCATACAACACCCTCAGAGTTAAGGTCACAGTCTGTCCGCATACAACACCCTCAGAGTTAAGGTCACAGTCTGTCTGCACACAACACCCTCAGAGTTAAGGTCACAGTCTGTCCGCATACAACACCCTCAGAGTTAAGGTCACAGTCTGTCTGCACACAACACCCTCAGAGTTAAGGTCACAGTCTGTCTGCACACAACACCATCAGAGTTAAGGTCACAGTCTGTCCGCATACAACACCCTCAGAGTTAAGGTCACAGTCTGTCTGCACACAACACCATCAGAGTTAAGGTCACAGTCTGTCTGCACACAACACCCTCAGAGTTAAGGTCACAGTCTGTCCGCATACAACACCCTCAGAGTTAAGGTCACAGTCTGTCTGCACACAACACCCTCAGAGTTAAGGTCACAGTCTGTCCGCATACAACACCCTCAGAGTTAAGGTCACAGTCTGTCTGCACACAACACCCTCAGAGTTAAGGTCACAGTCTGTCCGCACACAACACCCTCAGAGTTAAGGTCACTGTCTGTCCGCAACACAACACCCTCAGAGTTAAGGTCACAGTCTGTCCGCATACAACACCCTCAGAGTTAAGGTCACAGTCTGTCTGCACACAACACCCTCAGAGTTAAGGTCACTGTCTGCCCCAACACAACACCCTCAGAGTTAAGGTCACAGTCTGTCTTCACACAACACCCTCAGAGTTAAGGTCACAGTCTGTCTGCACACAACACCCTCAGAGTTAAGGTCACAGTCTGTCTGCACACAACACCCTCAGAGTTAAGGTCACTGTCTGTCCGCACACAACACCCTCAGAGTTAAGGTCATTGTCTGTCTGCACACAACACCCTCAGAGTTAAGGTCACAGTCTGTCCGCATACAACACCCTCAGAGTTAAGGTCACAGTCTGTCTGCACACAACACCCTCAGAGTTAAGGTCACAGTCTGTCCGCATACAACACCCTCAGAGTTAAGGTCACAGTCTGTCTGCACACAACACCCTCAGAGTTAAGGTCACAGTCTGTCTGCACACAACACCCTCAGAGTTAAGGTCACAGTCTGTCTGCACACAACACCCTCAGAGTTAAGGTCACTGTCTGTCCGCACACAACACCCTCAGAGTTAAGGTCATTGTCTGTCTGCACACAACACCCTCAGAGTTAAGGTCACAGTCTGTCCGCATACAACACCCTCAGAGTTAAGGTCACAGTCTGTCCGCATACAACACCCTCAGAGTTAAGGTCACAGTCTGTCCGCATACAACACCCTCAGAGTTAAGGTCACAGTCTGTCCGCACACAACACCCTCAGAGTTAAGGTCACAGTCTGTCCGCATACAACACCCTCAGAGTTAAGGTCACAGTCTGTCTGCACACAACACCCTCAGAGTTAAGGTCACAGTCTGTCCGCACACAACACCCTCAGAGTAAAGGTCACTGTCTGTCCGCACACAACACCCTCAGAGTTAAGGTCACAGTCTGTCTGCACACAACACCCTCAGAGTTAAGGTCACTGTCTGCCCCAACACAACACCCTCAGAGTTAAGGTCACAGTCTGTCTTCACACAACACCCTCAGAGTTAAGGTCACAGTCTGTCTGCACACAACACCCTCAGAGTTAAGGTCACTGTCTGTCCGCACACAACACCCTCAGAGTTAAGGTCACAGTCTGTCTGCACACAACACCCTCAGAGTTAAGGTCACTGTCTGCCCCAACACAACACCCTCAGAGTTAAGGTCACAGTCTGTCCGCATACAACACCCTCAGAGTTAAGGTGACAGTCTGTCCGCACACAACACCATCAGAGTTAAGGTCACAGTCTGTCTGCACACAACACCCTCAGAGTTAAGGTCACTGTCTGCCCCAACACAACACCCTCAGAGTTAAGGTCACAGTCTGTCCGCACACAACACCCTCAGAGTTAAGGTCACAGTCTGTCCGCATACAACACCCTCAGAGTTAAGGTCACAGTCTGTCTGCACACAACACCCTCAGAGTTAAGGTGACAGTCTGTCCGCATACAACACCCTCAGAGTTAAGGTCACAGTCTGTCTGCACACAACACCCTCAGAGTTAAGGTCACAGTCTGTCTGCACACAACACCCTCAGAGTTAAGGTCACAGTCTGTCTGCACACAACACCCTCAGAGTTAAGGTCACTGTCTGTCCGCACACAACACCCTCAGAGTTAAGGTCATTGTCTGTCTGCACACAACACCCTCAGAGTTAAGGTCACAGTCTGTCTTCACACAACACCCTCAGAGTTAAGGTCACAGTCTGTCCGCATACAACACCCTCAGAGTTAAGGTCACAGTCTGTCTGCACACAACACCCTCAGAGTTAAGGTCACAGTCTGTCTGCACACAACACCCTCAGAGTTAAGGTCACAGTCTGTCTGCACACAACACCCTCAGAGTTAAGGTCACAGTCTGTCCGCATACAACACCCTCAGAGTTAAGGTCACTGTCTGCCCCAACACAACACCCTCAGAGTTAAGGTCACAGTCTGTCCGCATACAACACCCTCAGAGTTAAGGTCACAGTCTGTCTGCACACAACACCCTCAGAGTTAAGGTCACTGTCTGCCCCAACACAACACCCTCAGAGTTAAGGTCACAGTCTGTCCGCATACAACACCATCAGAGTTAAGGTCACAGTCTGTCTGCACACGACACCCTCAGAGTTAAGGTCACAGTCTGTCTTCACACAACACCCTCAGAGTTAAGGTCACAGTCTGTCTGCACACAACACCATCAGAGTTAAGGTCACAGTCTGTCTGCACACAACACCCTCAGAGTTAAGGTCACAGTCTGTCTGCACACAACATCCTCAGAGTTAAGGTCACAGTCTGTCTGCACACAACACCCTCAGAGTTAAGGTCACTGTCTGTCCGCACACAACACCCTCAGAGTTAAGGTCATTGTCTGTCTGCACACAACACCCTCAGAGTTAAGGTCACAGTCTGTCCGCATACAACACCCTCAGAGTTAAGGTCACAGTCTGTCTGCACACAACACCCTCAGAGTTAAGGTGACAGTCTGTCCGCATACAACACCCTCAGAGTTAAGGTCACAGTCTGTCTGCACACAACACCCTCAGAGTTAAGGTCACAGTCTGTCTGCACACAACACCCTCAGAGTTAAGGTCACAGTCTGTCTGCACACAACACCCTCAGAGTTAAGGTCACTGTCTGTCCGCACACAACACCCTCAGAGTTAAGGTCATTGTCTGTCTGCACACAACACCCTCAGAGTTAAGGTCACAGTCTGTCCGCATACAACACCCTCAGAGTTAAGGTCACAGTCTGTCTGCACACAACACCCTCAGAGTTAAGGTCACAGTCTGTCCGCATACAACACCCTCAGAGTTAAGGTCACAGTCTGTCTGCACACAACACCCTCAGAGTTAAGGTCACAGTCTGTCCGCATACAACACCCTCAGAGTTAAGGTCACTGTCTGTCCGCACACAACACCCTCAGAGTTAAGGTCACAGTCTGTCCGCATACAACACCCTCAGAGTTAAGGTCACAGTCTGTCCGCATACAACACCCTCAGAGTTAAGGTCACAGTCTGTCCGCATACAACACCCTCAGAGTTAAGGTCACAGTCTGTCCGCATACAACACCTTTAGAGTTAAGGTCACAGTCTGTCCGCATACAACACCCTCAGAGTTAAGGTCACAGTCTGTCTGCACACAACACCCTCAGAGTTAAGGTCACAGTCTGTCCGCACACAACACCCTCAGAGTAAAGGTCACTGTCTGTCCGCACACAACACCCTCAGAGTTAAGGTCACAGTCTGTCTGCACACAACACCCTCAGAGTTAAGGTCACTGTCTGCCCCAACACAACACCCTCAGAGTTAAGGTCACAGTCTGTCTTCACACAACACCCTCAGAGTTAAGGTCACAGTCTGTCTGCACACAACACCCTCAGAGTTAAGGTCACTGTCTGTCCGCACACAACACCCTCAGAGTTAAGGTCACAGTCTGTCTGCACACAACACCCTCAGAGTTAAGGTCACTGTCTGCCCCAACACAACACCCTCAGAGTTAAGGTCACAGTCTGTCCGCATACAACACCCTCAGAGTTAAGGTCACAGTCTGTCTTCACACAACACCCTCAGAGTTAAGGTCACAGTCTGTCTGCACACAACACCCTCAGAGTTAAGGTCACAGTCTGTCTTCACACAACACCCTCAGAGTTAAGGTCACAGTCTGTCTGCACACAACACCCTCAGAGTTAAGGTCACAGTCTGTCTGCACACAACACCATCAGAGTTAAGGTCACAGTCTGTCCGCATACAACACCCTCAGAGTTAAGGTCACAGTCTGTCTGCACACAACACCCTCAGAGTTAAGGTCACAGTCTGTCCGCATACAACACCCTCAGAGTTAAGGTCACAGTCTGTCTGCACACAACACCATCAGAGTTAAGGTCACAGTCTGTCCGCATACAACACCCTCAGAGTTAAGGTCACAGTCTGTCTGCACACAACACCATCAGAGTTAAGGTCACAGTCTGTCTGCACACAACACCCTCAGAGTTAAGGTCACTGTCTGCCCCAACACAACACCCCCAGAGTTAAGGTCACAGTCTGTCCGCACACAACACCCTCAGAGTTAAGGTCACAGTCTGTCCGCACACAACACCATCAGAGTTAAGGTCACAGTCTGTCTGCACACAACACCATCAGAGTTAAGGTCACAGTCTGTCCGCACACAACACCCTCAGAGTTAAGGTCACTGTCTGCCCCAACACAACACCCTCAGAGTTAAGGTCACAGTCTGTCCGCACACAACACCATCAGAGTTAAGGTCACAGTCTGTCTGCACACAACACCATCAGAGTTAAGGTCACAGTCTGTCCGCACACAACACCCTCAGAGTTAAGGTCACTGTCTGCCCCAACACAACACCCTCAGAGTTAAGGTCACAGTCTGTCTGCACACAACACCATCAGAGTTAAGGTCACAGTCTGTCTGCACACAACACCATCAGAGTTAAGGTCACAGTCTGTCCGCATACAACACCCTCAGAGTTAAGGTCACAGTCTGTCTGCACACAACACCATCAGAGTTAAGGTCACAGTCTGTCTGCACACAACACCCTCAGAGTTAAGGTCACTGTCTGCCCCAACACAACACCCTCAGAGTTAAGGTCACAGTCTGTCCGCACACAACACCCTCAGAGTTAAGGTCACAGTCTGTCCGCATACAACACCATCAGAGTTAAGGTCACAGTCTGTCTGCACACAACACCCTCAGAGTTAAGGTCACTGTCTGCCCCAACACAACCCCCTCAGAGTTAAGGTCACAGTCTGTCCGCACACAACACCCTCAGAGTTAAGGTCACAGTCTGTCCGCATACAACACCATCAGAGTTAAGGTCACAGTCTGTCTGCACACAACACCATCAGAGTTAAGGTCACAGTCTGTCCGCACACAACACCCTCAGAGTTAAGGTCACTGTCTGCCCCAACACAACACCCTCAGAGTTAAGGTCACAGTCTGTCTGCACACAACACCATCAGAGTTAAGGTCACAGTCTGTCTGCACACAACACCATCAGAGTTAAGGTCACAGTCTGTCCGCATACAACACCCTCAGAGTTAAGGTCACAGTCTCTCTGCACACAACACCATCAGAGTTAAGGTCACAGTCTGTCTGCACACAACACCCTCAGAGTTAAGGTCACTGTCTGCCCCAACACAACACCCTCAGAGTTAAGGTCACAGTCTGTCCGCACACAACACCCTCAGAGTTAAGGTCACAGTCTGTCCGCATACAACACCATCATAGTTAAGGTCACAGTCTGTCTGCACACAACACCCTCAGAGTTAAGGTCACTGTCTGCCCCAACACAACACCCTCAGAGTTAAGGTCACAGTCTGTCCGCACACAACACCCTCAGAGTTAAGGTCACAGTCTGTCCGCATACAACACCATCAGAGTTAAGGTCACAGTCTGTCTGCACACAACACCCTCAGAGTTAAGGTCACAGTCTGTCTGCACACAACACCCTCAGAGTTAAGGTCACTGTCTGTCCGCATACAACACCCTCAGAGTTAAGGTCACAGTCTGTCTGCACACAACACCCTCAGAGTTAAGGTCATTGTCTGTCTGCACACAACACCCTCAGAGTTAAGGTCACAGTCTGTCTGCACACAACACCCTCAGAGTTAAGGTCATTGTCTGTCTGCACACAACACCCTCAGAGTTAAGGTCATTGTCTGTCTGCACACAACACCCTCAGAGTTAAGGTCACAGTCTGTCTGCACACAACACCCTCATCCTGAGATAAACTCTCAGTACTATCAGGACAAACACAGACACACTAAAGACACTTATTAAGCTTCACCGTTTCTCTCTTTTAAAGGAACAGCTACAGTAGTATATTCCACGTTTTGTGAGATGGCGATGGATGGCGTGCTTTGTGAGATGGCGATGGATGGAATGCTTTGTGCGATGGCGATGGATGGCGTGCTTTGTGAGGTGGCGATGGATGGCGTGCTTTGTGAGATGGCGATGGATGGCGTGCTTTGTGAGATGGCGATGGATGGCGTGCTTTGTGAGGTGGCGATGGATGGCGTGCTTTGTGAGATGGCGAGCTTTGTGAGATGGCGATGGATGGCGAGCTATGTGAGATGGCGATGGATGGCGTGCTTTGTGAGATGGCGATGGATGGCGTGCTTTGTGAGATGGTGATGGATGGCATGCTTTGTGAGATGGCGATGGATGGCGTGCTTTGTGAGATGGCGATGGATGGCGTGCTTTGTGAGATGGCGATGGATGGCGTGCTTTGTGAGATGGCGATGGATGGCGTGCTTTGTTAGATGGCGATGGATGGCGTGCTTTGTGAGATGGCGATGGATGGCGTGCTTTGTGAGATGGCGATGGATGGCGTGCTTTGTGAGATGGCGATGGATGGCGTGCTTTGTGAGATGGCGATGGATGGCGTGCTTTGTGAGATGGCGATGGATGGCGTGCTTTGTGAGATGGCGATGGATGGCGTGCTTTGTGAGGTGGCGATGGATGGCGTGCTTTGTGAGATGGCGATGGATGGCGTGCTTTGTGAGATGGCGATGGATGGCGTGCTTTGTTAGATGGCGATGGATGGCGTGCTTTGTGAGATGGCGATGGATGGCGTGCTTTGTGAGGTGAAGAAAAACAAGGGTCTGGAAACTTGGGTTAATGAGCAGTGTTTCATTAGAGGGCCGTTAGTATTGTGGAGCAAGTTTAGGCCTCCGAAAGCCAAACCCACGGTGAAAAGAACTATTAACTACACCGTCCATTCTCACGACAACTTCAGTAGCTCGCTGCCTCTGTGTATGTTTAAAGTGTGTGTGCGTAAAGTGAGCGTGGGTAAAGTGTGTGTGTGTTTGTGTGTGTAAAGTGTTCGTAAGTAAAGTGTGTATGTGTCTGTGTGTGTAAAACATGTGTAAAGTGTGTGTGTGTGTATCCTCTCCACACATGTTGAGCAGCTGGGTGGAGAGAGGAGGAAAGAGGAGAGAGGAGGAAAGAGGAGAGAGGAGGAAAGAGAAGGAGAGGAGGAAAGAGAAGGAGAGGAGGAAAGTGAAGGAAAGAGAAGGACAGAGGAGGAGACAGGAAGAAAGAGGAGGAAAGATAAGGAGAGAGGAGACAGGAGGAAATATGGAGGAAAATAAGGAGAGAGGAGGAAAGAGAAGGAGAGAGAAGGAGAGAGGAGGAAAGAGAAGGAGGGAGGAGGAAAAATAATGAGAGAGTAGAAAAGAGAAGGAGAGAGGAGACAAGATAAGGAGAGAGGGGGAGACAGGTGGAAAGAGTAGGGGAAAGAAGGAGAGAGGAGGAAAGAGAAGGAGAGAGGAGGAAGAGAGAGGAAGTAGCCCTCTAAACTCAGTGACCACCCTGGTTCTTTCTCTGTCCAGCCCTGCCTAGGCCCAGGGGTTTATGGGTAGGCTGCTGTTGGAGGATCAGTCTGCTGTGTTCTACTGCTTCTGTTCTGTAAACTACTGGAGTACGGTCACTGTGAAGGAATGATCTAAGGAGAAGCTACTAGTCTCACGTTCACTGTGGAGCTCCGTTCTGCCTGGAAAATACATTGGAAATGCGTTGGTTTCTACGCTTCATCAGATACAGATGAAGTGCAAGGACAAGGACAGGGAAAGATGCTGAGGTACATAATGGACGTTATAGGACTTCTCATTTCCATAACCATGAGAGGAGTGTGCTGAGTCGATGGAGGGTATGATCCATCCCTTAGCCTCTAGTGGGGTGTCTCTCTCTCTGTCCCCTCTGGGCCTCGTTTAGCTGCCAGAGCCCTCCCTCCCTCCCTCCATCCACATAGGAGTAAACAACAGAGCAGGATTGGGCTTGGCGTTGGTCTCCCCCAGGACCCTGAGTGAGCTGGCAGAGAGACGTCGGTTTAGCATCTGTCAGAAAAAGACACGATGGAGCCAAATGGAGGTTCAGTCACATCAGCACTGGGATAGGAGCCCCTGTCACCTCACTGCCACGCACCGCCTGGGGCGACACACACACACACACACACACACACACACACACACACACACACACACACACACACACACACACACACACACACACACACACACACACACACACACACACACACACACACACACACACACACACACACACACACACACACAAATTAACACACCCTTCTTCAGAGAGACCCAGCTCAGCCTGTGTCCACTACCCGGCCCCCAGGCACTTTTCCCTGGCCACCACATCAAATCACTGCACCTTCTCTTCACTTGTCATGGAGCTCACACCTGAGCTTGGATCTGCTGGAATGTGACAGAATACAATAGCTCAGTGGACAGCACCCTGTACACTTCTCGCATAACATGGTTTGGCTAGAGAGAGAGAGAGTTTATGTTCTGCAGAGAGGGAGAGGCCAGATGTTTCTCAATGACAGCTAAGATGGTTCAAATAGTAGGGTTTGTATACTGTGAGTTACATGAACACATTCAGTGGGTGTAGAGCACAGTATACACTACTGTAACATACAGTTACAGTATAATTTGAGGGTGTGCTTCAGCAGCGGTGCTTATTCCCCCCCCCCTCTCTCACTCTCTCTCTAGCTCTCCTTCTCTCTCCTCTCTCTAGCTCCCTCTCTTACGATGAAGACATCATTGAAGGCTCGTCTAATCTCTCGCAGGATAAGACTGTCATCAGAATGGATGTGGAGAAAAATATTTCAATGAAGGACTTTAAAAGCTTGTTTTCCATCCGTCCATTCTGTCCCCTAGACAGAGAATCCCGCCCAATCACTGCATCCACAGATTAAGTTTTTCTAATATTCGGTGACAACAGACCTATAAATAGCTGCAGATGGAGCCACTCTAAGCCATCGAGCCCTCCTCTGCCCTCCCCTCCCCAGCCCAGTCTTGAGGGCAGGTTCTTAGATTCATCAGCGTGGACGTCCCTTTGGATACAGTGTGTGTGTGTGTGTGTGTGTGTGTGTGTGTGTGTGTGTGTGTGTGTGTGTGTGTGTGTGTGTGTGTGTGTGTGTGTGTGTGTGTGTGTGTGTGTGTGTGTGTGTGTGTGTGTGTGTGTGTGTGTGTGGACAGTTCACAGGAGGTAAAACAGACAGAATACTGAGAAGAGGAGTTCTGAGATGTGGGGATAGAATGGTTTAAAGGACAGCGGAAGAGTCAAACCCCAGCTGGAGAGACTAGTGGGGTTAGGACACTAATGCAAACCTATAACAGCCCACCCCCTTAGGGATCTGGTCAAAAGTAGTGCACTATATAGGGGATAGGGTGCCATTTGGGATGCACTCTGAGTCTATAGTGGCTGAGTAACTTTAGACCTTTGTGGTGTTGCACAGAACTTACTATACTCCTCTGTTTTGGTTTCCTGCAAGCTCAACTTCCCACACTGGTCAGAGAGTTCACAGAACACATTGCACCATTTTGGAAATATGTAATGAATGGTTTTGTTGAAAAGACAACTGCAAGGTCAGATTCTCGCTGTTGTGAGGTGATTTTCTTATAGATCACATCTGGCCAGACTCCGAAGAGCAACGAGAGGGCGTTGACCGTTGAAGAACATGCATATCCTAGAGCGGAGGACAATTGTTTCACAAACAACACTTGACATTTTGCCCAAAATCCGTTCCGAGTCTGAATGTGTACACTGCCTGCTTACTACATTGCCTCTCACAGCAGTCTCAGTCCACTATATGTGCACCATCAATATGCTTTATCTCAATATACAATATGCTTTATCTCAATATACAATATCCTTTATCTCAATATACAATATGTTCTATTTCCAATATGGTGCTATCTAAATCTCTATTAACACTGACTCATTTGACCTCAGTCACGGCCCTCAGATCCAGAAGCATATTTATAGGGCCACAACGACAGGCCCAGAGCAACGTTCCCTCTCCATAACCAGCACTAAACAGGCCCAGAGCAACGGTCCCTCTACCTAACCAGCACTAAACAGGCCCAGAGCAACGGTCCCTCTACCTAACCAGCACTAAACAGGCCCAGAGCAACATTCCCTCTCCCTAACCAGCACTAAACAGGCCCAGAGCAACGGTCCCTCTACCTAACAAGCACTAAACAGGCCCAGAGCAACGGTCCCTCTACCTAACCAGCACTAAACAGGCCCAGAGCAACGGTCCCTCTACCTAACCAGCACTAAACAGGCCCAGAGCAACGGTCCCTCTACCTAACCAGCACTAAACAGGCCCAGAGCAACGGTCCCTCTACCTAACCAGCACTAAACAGGCCCAGAGCAACGGTCCCTCTACCTAACCAGCACTAAACAGCCCCAGAGCAACGGTCCCTCTACCTAACCAACACTAAACAGGCCCAGAGCAACGGTCCCTCTACCTAACCAGCACTAAACAGGCCCAGAGCAACGGTCCCTCTACCTAACCAGCACTAAACAGGCCCAGAGCAACGGTCCCTCTACCTAACCAACACTAAACATGACTACTAAACAAGTTACTCCTCCACCATGACACTAACACATACACACACTCCACAGGGCTGGTGGCAGAGCAGGCTGAAAGTGGCTTTATTGTGCCCTAAACGGCTGAATTTAGTGAGGAAATGAGCTGGAACATACCAATCTATTTCTGTACATGCCCCCTCTCTCTCTCTCCCTGTAATGAGATTATAGCAAATGGAAACACAGGGCATAACAGATATAGAGCTAATTTAGGAAAGGGGGGAGAGAAAGTAAGAAAGAGAGAGAGAATGAAAGAAAGAGCGTGAGAGAAAGAGAAAGAGAGAGAGTTTTGTGTATGTGTGTGTGGTGGGGTGTCTTGAGGTTGGGGACAGTCAGTGACACAGGGGGGGCATTGCTGGCTAAAGGTGGATCCTTATCGTAATCACCAATATCTCCATACCACAGGGACCACACACACATGCACACGCACTGCATATGGTGACGTTATGGTGGTGGGATGGGAGAGGTTGGTCATGGCTGTCATGCACAATTATTGGTGAATGCTATGACACACTGCAAACTCTCAAATAGCATGTAGCCTGTGGTAATAAGAGGTTACAAGGGTTTATGATCCCCTGTGACACTAAACATGTTTACACAGAGATACAGGTCACACTGGTTAGACAACAAACCATAGTCTTATTGTTGAACAAAAAGCACAACTGAAGACCTCAGGTAGCTAGCAGCTACAGTACCTCTACTGTACCTCTACTAAACAAAAAAATATATATATCTCCATCATTATATTTTCTCAAGGTTACTGTGGCATAGAAAGAGAGAGACGGAGAGAAAGAGAAAGGAGAGAGAAGGAAGGGAGGATAATTATAACATGGTGTGTAATTAAGGCTGTAAAAACTCCCCTCCCTCCGTTCCAGCTGTAGCCCACTGGGTACATTCCATAATCCATATTCATATTCCGCTGAGCTGAGCTGACACAGAAAGTGAACCAGTGCTGGGACGCTGAGGAGCCAACAGTGCCACTGGCATCATTACATATTCATTGGCCTTAAAGCCATGTGTGTGACTGGGTAGGCTGGTGTGTGTGACTGGGTAGGCTGGTGTGTGTGACTGGGTAGGCTGGTGTGTGTGACTGGGTAGGCTGGTGTGTGTGACTGGGTAGGCTGGTGTGTGTGTGACTGGGTAGGCTGGTCTGTGTGACTGGGTAGGCTGGTGTGTGTGACTGGGTAGGCTGGTGTGTGTGACTGGGTAGGCTGGTGTGTGTGACTGGGTAAGCTGGTGTGTGTGACTGGGTAGGCTGGTGTGTGTGACTGGGTAAGCTGGTGTGTGTGACTGGGTAAGCTGGTGTGTGTGACTGGGTAAGCTGGTGGGTGTGACAGGTGCACCAGTTTGGTAGGTGCACCAGTTTAAAGGACCAATGGGTCGGATAATGAACTCACTCTTTCGTTCACACAAACACGCACGCACGCACGCACGCACGCACGCACGCACGCACGCACGCACGCACGCACGCACGCACGCACGCACACACACACACACACACACACACACACACACACACACACACACACACACACACACACACACACACACACACACACACACACACACACACACACACACACACTAGAACGATAAAACAGAGTATAAGATTGGTTAAATGACCCGTGATGTGGGTGAAGATTAATCCTGATCCTTAACGGGGGCTCACATCCTGAACAGAGTAGTGTGTGCTTAGAGTTCAGTGCATGGTCACGTACACACACTACTCCGTTCAGGATGTGAGGTCACACATCCATACGTCAATACAGCCTCCCGAGTGGAGCAGTGGTCTAAGGCACTGCATCGCAGTGCTAGCTGTGCCACTAGAGATCATGATTTGAGTCCAGGCTCTGTCGCAGCCGGCCGCGACCTGGAGACCCATAGGGCGGCGCACAATTGGCCCAGCGTTGTCCTGGATAGGGAAGGGGTTGGCCCGGCAGGGATGTCCTTTTTGTCATAAGATTAGACAACATTATCAGAACGGTACTGCGTGAAGGAGGCTGGACTGAATGTTGGTAGGAGGTGTTTTGTAGGCCTTCAGTTTACATTGTGTGTGTGACGAGGATTTAGTTCAGCATCTAGAACTACTCTGGAGAGAGCTATTGTCTAGTGTATTAATTAGTACATTTTGTGTAAGTATAACGATCCGCATAGTTTAATGAATTACAGGCCATGAATAAGAAGTAGGGAGGAGTCGGAGAGGGAGGAATCTGCTTGGGAAATGTGTTGCATATTTATATAATATTTAGACGCTCTTGCTCTTACTCTGGATAACTAAACGAAAAAGTGATCAGTACGTATAGTTGAAGTCAGAAGTTTACATACACTTAGGTTGGAGACATTAAAACTAGTTTTTCAACCACTCCACAAATTTCTTGTTAACAAACTATAGTTTTGGCAAGTCGTTAGGACATATACTTTGTGCATGACACAAGTAATTTTTCCAACAATTGTTTACAGACAGATTATTTCACTTATAATTCACTGTATCACAATTCCAGTGGGTCAGAAGTTTACATACACTAAGTTGACTGTGCCTTTAAACAGCTTGGAAAAATCGAGAAAATGATGTCATGGCTTTAGAAGCTTCTGATAGGTTAATTCACATAATTTGAGTCAATTGAAGGTGTACCTGTGGATGTATTTCAAGGCCTACCTTCAAACTCAGTTCCTCTTTGCTTGACATCATGGGAAAATCAAAAGAAATCAGCTAAGACCTCAGAAGAAAAATTGTAGACTTCCACAAGTCTGGTTCATCCTTGGGAGCAATTTCCAAACGCCTGACGGTACCACATTCATCTGTACAAACAATAGTACACAAGTATAAACACCATGGGACCATGCAGCCGTCATACCGCTCAGGAAGGAGATGCATTCTGTCTCCTAGAGATGAACGTACTTTGGTGCGAAAAGTGCAAATCAATCCCAGAACAACAGCAAAGGACCTTGTGAAGATGCTGGAGGAAACAGGTGCAAAAGTATCTATATCCACAGTAAAACAGTTCTAAAAATAGAACTGTTTGGCCATAATGACCATCATTATGTTTGGAGGAAAAAGGGGGCGGCTTGCAAGCCGAAGAACACCATCCCAACCGTGAAGCACGGGGGTGGCAGCATGTTGTTGTGGTGCTTTGCTGCAGGAGGGACTGGTGCACTTCACAAAATAGATGGCATCATGAGGTAGGAAAATTATGTGGATATATTGAAGCAACTTCTCAAG
This sequence comes from Salvelinus alpinus, assembly GCF_045679555.1. NCBI lineage: Eukaryota > Metazoa > Chordata > Actinopteri > Salmoniformes > Salmonidae > Salvelinus > Salvelinus alpinus. The sequence continues at coordinate 39,597,702 of NC_092089.1, read as the reverse complement.
ATGTCAGTCAGGAAGTTAAAGCTTGGTTGCAAATTGGTCTTCCAAATGGACAATGACCTCAAGCATACTTCCAAAGTTGTGGCAAAATGGCTTAAGGACAAGAAAGTCAAGGTTTTGGAGTGGCCATCACAAAGCCCTGACCTCAATCCCATAGAAAATGTGTGGGCAGAACTGAAAAAGCATGTGCGAGCAAGGAGGCCTACAAAACTGGTTCAGTTTCACCAGCTCTGTCAGGAGGAATGGGCCAAAATTCACTCAACTTATTGTGGGAATCTTGTGGAAGGCTACCCGAAACGTTTGACCTAAATTAAACAATTTAAAGGCAATGCTACCAAATACTAATTGAGTGTATGTAAACTTATGACCCACTGGGAATGTGATGAAAGAAATAAAGTGGTGATCCTAACTGACCTAAGAAAGGGAATCTTTACGAGGATTAAATGTCAGGAATTGTGAAAACCTGAGTTTAAATGTATTTGGCTGAGGTGTATGTACATTTCTGACTTCAACTGTAGTTGTAGTTTGGACTTTAATTTATTCTAAAAGACTATGTTATGTTTGTATGGGGATTCAGATATTTCATCTACTACGCTACCATTCAAAAGTTTGGGGTCACTTAGGAATTACCTTGTTTTTGAATGAACGCTACGTTTTTTCCCAATAAAATAACATCAAATTGATCAGAAATATAGTTCAGACATTGTTATTGTTGTAAATGACTATTGTAGCGGTAAATGGCTGATTTTTTCAAATGGAATATCTACATAGGGGTACAGAGGACATTATCAGCAACCATCACTTCTTTGTTTCAATGGCAGGTTGTGTTAGCTAATCCAAGTTTATCATTGTAAAAGGCTAATTGATCATTAGAAAACCCTTTTGCAATTATGTTAGCACAGCTGAAAACTGTATCCGGAGCATCAGCATTTGTGGGTTTGATTACAGGCTCAAAATGGCCAGAAACAAATACTTTTCTTCTGAAACTCATCAGTCTATTCTTGTTCTGAAAAATGAAGGCCATTCCATGCGAGAAATTGCCAAGAAACTGAAGATCTGGAACAACGCTGTGTACTACTCCATTCACAGAACAGTGCAAACTGGCGCTAACCAGAATAGAAAGACTGGGAGGCCCCGGTGCACAACTGAGCAAGAGGACAACTACATTAGTGTGTTTAGTTTGAGAAACAGACGCCACACAAGTCCTCAACTGGCAACTTCATTAAATAGTACCCGCAAAACACCAGTCTCAACGTCAACAGTGAAGAGGCGACTCCAGGATGCTGAACTTCTAGGCAGGGTTGCAAAGAAAAAGCCATATCTCAGACTGGCCAATAAAAAGAAAAGATTAAGATGGGCAAAAGAACACAGACACTGGACAGAGGAACTTTGCCTAGAAGGCCAGCACCCCGGAGTTGCCACTTTGCTGTTGACATTGAGACTGGTGTTTTGCGGGTAGTATTTAACTTATTTGATATAGGGGGCAGCATTTTCACTTTTGGATGAATTGCGTGCCCATAGTGAACTGCCTCCTACTCTGTTCCAGATACTAATATATGCATATTATTATTACTATTGGATATAAAACACTCTGAAGTTTCTAAAACTGTTTGAATGATGTATGTGAGTATAACAGAACTCATATGGCAGGCAAAAACCTGAGAAAAAAATCCAAACAGGAAGTGAGAATTCTGAGACTGGTCATTGTTAATGCAACCGCTGTGTCAGATTTAAAAAAAACTTTACGTAAAAAGCACACCATGCAATAATCTGAGACGGCGCTCAGATTTAACAACATTTCTCCGCCATGTTGGAGTCAACAGAAATACGAAATGACATCATAAATATTCCCTTACCTTTGATTATGTTCATCAGAATGCACTGCCAGGAATCCTAGTTCCACAATAAATCATTGTTTTGTTCGATAATGTCCATTACTTATGTCCAATTAGCTACTTTTGCTAGCATGTGTAGTACACGTGTCCAAACGCTCGCGCAGATGCAGGCAAACGTCGGACGAAAACTTCAAAAAGTTATATTACAAGTCGAATAAACTTGTCAAACTTAGTAGAGAATCAATCTTCAGGATGTTGTTATCATTTATATCCAATAAGGTTCCAACCGGAGAATTATTTTCAGTCTCTATAAGTAATGGAACGCATGGCGATATCATGAGGAATGAGCGTGACCAAGAACTGGCAATCTGCCAGACCACTGACTCCCATCCAGTCCCACATCACAGTATAGGCTTCATTCAGCGTTCTACAGACTGTTGACATCTAGTGGAAGGCGTAGGAAGTGCAAACAGATCCATATATTACAGGGAATTGAATAGGCGATGAGTTTAACTTCTCTAGGGTAGGTGAGATGCTAACGTCCCACCAGGCCAACATCCGGTGAAACTGGAGAGAGCTAACATTTTAACTTCTTATGGCTGCAAGCCCTAAGTCGGGCTCAATATGACAACAGCCAGTCCAAGTGCAGGGCGCCAAATTCAAAAGATGTTTTTTAGAAATATTTAACTTTCACACATTAACAAGTCCAATACAGCAAATGAAAGATAAACATCTTGTGAATCCAGCCAACATGTCCATGTAAACAGCAATATGTAATGGTTATACGTTTGAAGACCAGCCTTTGTCGTAAACTCTGGCGTAAAAGAGGTTCATTCGCCATTGCAAATCCTACTTGACGGAGCCACGAGTGTAACGCATAGCAGTACATATTCAATAGCATTTTCAACAAGTTTATATATTTAAATTATGGCGAATAAATCAGGAAAAGGTAAAACAAAGTCTAGAGTCTGTGAACACCACAACCAATGTCATGTAGCTCGCTCATTTTTGAAGTTATCTGTCTAAAGCTTTGCTCAGCTATTGTTGCCATCTTATGTTCTTCATTCAAATCATCCACAGCATCCTATCTGTATGTTTGGCTGTTCTTGGTCATTTGAAAGATGATGCAGCAACAATAAAAAACAGAAAACGTATGTTTAATTCCTTGTATTTTCTTCTACCAGATCTATTGTGTTATATTCTCCTACATTCAATTCACATTTCCACAAAATTCAGAGTGTTTCCTTTCAAATGATACCAAGAATATGCATATCCTTGCTTCTGAGCCTGAGCAACAGGCAGTTAGATTAGGGTATGTCTTTAGGCGGATATTGAGAAGAAGGGGGGGTGCCCCAAAGAAGTTAACCTCTTGACACTACAGGGGGTGCTGTTTCAACTTGGACATTTATCGTTCCCAAATTAAACTGCCTCGTACTCAATTCTTGCTCGTACAATATGCATATTATTATTACTATTGGATAGAAAACAATCTCTAGTTTCTAAAACCGTTTGAATTATGTCTGTGGGTGAACCAGAACTCTTTCTGCAGCGAAATCCATGACAGGAACTGCGAAGGTCTGAAAACGAGGCTCTGTTCTCAGATCAGTCTAAAGCTCTGTATGTATCCTATGGGTCGACATGAACTGCACCCGCCTTCCCCTGGATGTCAGTAACCAATGAGAAGTGGAATGGAGTGTCTACGTAGTTCTCAGAGCTTATAAAAGGCCAAGGAACGAAGTGCGCTCTCTTTTCGCCGTTCGTCATTGCGCAAAGCAAGACCTCAAGATGGCATTTTGAAACGCTCAGTTATCGGCCTTAGCTACGTATATCCGTCTGTAATTTAATTCGATATAGGTGTTAGAAACATCATAACGAAGTTATTTTAAACCGAGTTATATCAGTTTATGCGAGTATATTGCTATTTTCGGAATTTCCTTAGTATTGCGTTTTGGGGATTTGGGAATGTTGTGGTCACATAGCTATTGTTAGCTGCTAATTCCGAAGTTGAAGACGACGTTTTACAACCAAGCAACGATTCTTTTGGACAAAGGACACCTTGCCCAAGATTCTGATGGAAGCTCGTCCAAAAGTAAGAACTATTTATGATGTTATTCCGTATTTATGTGGAAAAATGTAAACGCATTTGTCCGCCGTTATTGCGGCACTAGTCTGGCTGTAACGCACACTGTATGTCTAGTAACGTTAATTTTAAAAATCGAACTCAGCGGTTGCATTAATAACTAATGCATCTTTCATTTGCTATCCAACCTGTATTTTTTAGTCAATCTAAATCGATAAATAATCGTAAACTTAGGTGCCTTTCCAAGATGGCGCCGGCCAGAATGCATGACCTGTTGCCACTGATCACATTGTATAACAACGATTTGTGCTGCTAAATATGCACATTTTCGAACAAAACCTATATGCATTGTGTAATATGATGTTACAGGACTGTCATCTGACGAAGTATATCAAGGTTAGTCCAAAATTATATATATTTTGCTGTATTGTTACGATCGCTAACCTGTGCTGCTGGTAAATTGCTTGTGTTTCTGGCTATTGTGCTAAGCTAATATAATGCTATATTGTGTTTTCGCTGTAAAACACTTAAAAAATCTGACATATTGGCTGGATTCACAAGATGTTGGGCTTTCATTTGCTGTACGCTGTGTATTTTTCAGAAATGTTTTAAGATGAGTAATTAGGTATTTGACGTTGGTCTCTGTAATTATTCTGGCAGCTTCGGCACTATTTCAGATTGCAGCTGCAATGTAGAACTGTGATTTATACCTGAAATATGCACATTTTTCTAAAAAAACATATGCTATACAATAAATATGTTATCAGACTGTCATCTTATGAAGTTGTTTCTTGGTTAGTGGCTATTTATATCTTTATTTGGTCGAATTAATGATGGCTACTGATGGAGTAAAAAACTGGTGGAGTAAAAAAAGTGGTGTCTTTTGCTAACGTGGTTAGCTAATAGATTTACATATTGTGTCTTCCCTGTAAAACATTTTAAAAATCAGAAATGATGGCTGGATTCACAAGATGTGTATCTTTCATCTGGTGTCTTGGACTTGTGATTTAATGATATTTAGATGCTAGTATTTACTGTGGGGGGTGCTCCCGGATCCGGGTTTGGGAGGAATTAGAGGTTAAGAACAAGTGTATCTTTAATTCTGTGTAAAACATGTATTTTTCATTAAAGTTTATGATGAGTATTTCTGTTATTTGACGTGGCTCTCTGCAATTACTCCGGATATTTTGGAGGCATTTCTGAACATGGCGCCAATGTAAACCGAGATTTGTGGATATAAATATGCACATTATCGAACAAAACATAAATGTATTGTGTAACATGATGTCCTATGAGTGTCATCTGATGAAGATCATCAAAGGTTAGTGATTCATTTTATCTCTATTTCTGCTTTTTGTGACTACTATCTTTTGCTGGGAAAATGGCTGTGTTTTTCTGTGGCTATGTACTGAGCTAACATAATTGTTTGGTGTGCTTTCCCCTTAAATCCTTTTTGAAATCAGACATGTTGGCTGGATTCACAACATGTGTAGCTTTAATTTGGTGTCTTTCATGTGTGATTTCATGAAAGATTGATTTTTATAGTAATATATTTGAATTTGGCGCGCTAAATTTTTTCTGGATTTTGGCCATTTTTTTCTGGATTTTGGCCAAGTGGGACTATCCCAGAGAAGTTAATGAAGCTGCGAGTTGATGACTTGTGAGGTGTCTGTGTCTCAAACTAGACACTCTAATGTACTTGTGACCCCAAACGTTTGAACGGTAGGGTATATTTATATATTATCCCCAATTTTTAATTTGTAAAAATTGTCATATCTTTTCAATTTGTAATTTGTATTTCTTTAGAAATCCAATAAAAAAATATATAAATAAAAAAATGCTGTATATACCCAAACTATATCAACACATTCTAGACCTAACTTGTGCTTTTCAAACTATTTTGTGTAACTAGTGAGGTAGAGTAAAGGAATTAACTATACCCTTATAACTCTTCAATTCTCCTCCCTTCTCTCATCCACTCTCCTTACCTTCATCCCTCTCTATCTCTCTTCTCCAGTCCACCTCTCTCCCCCTCTCTATCAATCTCCCCAAACCAGAGTAAAATACCTAGAGAATCGCCACACTAGAGTATCCCCACACTAGAGTATCCCCAAACTAGAGAATAAGAAATAGAATATCCCCACACAGAGTATAAGACCTAGAGTATCCCCCCACTAGAGTATCCCCACATGAGAGAATAAGACCTAGAGTATCCCCCCACTAGAGTATCCCCACACTAGAGTATAAGACTAGTCTCCCAACACTAGAGTATAAGACTAGAGTATCCCCACACTACAGTATCCCCGCACTAGAGTATAAGACATAGAATATCCCTACACCGGAGTATGCCCACCCTAGAGTATAAGACTAGTCTCCCAACACTAGAGTATACGACTAGAGTATCCCCACTAGAGTATCCCCCCACTAGAGTATCCCCACACTAGAGTATCCCCACACTAGAGTATAAGACTAGTCTCCCAACACTAGAGTATAAGACTAGAGTATCCCCACACTACAGTATCCCCGCACTAGAGTATAAGACATAGAATATCCCTACACCGGAGTATGCCCACCCTAGAGTATAAGACTAGTCTCCCAACACTAGAGTATACGACTAGAGTATCCCCACACTAGAGTATCCCCACACCAGAATATCCCCACACTAGAGTATCCCCACACTAGAGTATCCCCACACTAGAATATAAAACCTAGAGTATCCCCACACTAGAGTATCCCCACACGAGAGTATAAAACCTAGAGTATCCCCACACTAGAGTATCCCCACACCAGAATATCCCCACACTAGTGTTCCCTCAGTAGAATATCCCCACACTAGAGTATCCCCACACTAGAGTATCCCCACACTAGAATATAAAACCTAGAGTATCCCCACACTAGAGTATCCCCACACGAGAGTATAAAACCTAGAGTATCCCCACACTAGAATATCCCCACACTAGAGTATACGACCTAGAGTATCCCCACACTAGAGTATCCCCACACTAGAATATCCCCACACTAGAGTATCCCCACACGAGAGTATAAAACCTAGAGTATCCCCACACTAGAATATCCCCACACTAGAGTATAAGACCTAGAGTATCCCCACACTAGAATATCCCCACACTAGAGTATCCCCACACGAGAGTATAAAACCTAGAGTATCCCCACACTAGAATATCCCCACACTAGAGTATAAGACCTAGAATATCCCCACACTAGAGTATACCCACACTAGAGTATAAGAATAGTCTCCCCAACCTAGAGTATCCCCACACTATAATATCCCCACACTAGAGTATAAGACTAGTCTCCCCAACCTAGAGTATCCCCACACTAGAATATCCCCACACTAAAGTATAGGTCGAGAGTCTCCCCACACTTGAGTATCCCCTCACTATAATATCCTCACACTAGAGTATAAGACTAGTCTCCCCAACCTAGAGTATCCCCACACTAGAGTATCCCCGCTCTAGAGTATACGACTAGAGTCTCCCCACACTAGAGTATCCCCACACTAGAGTCTCCACACACTAGAGTATCCCAAAACTAGAATATCCCCACACTAGAGTATAAGACTAGAGTATCCTCACAATAGAATATCCCTGCACTAGAATATAGGACTAGAGTATCCCCACACTGGAATATCCCTACACTAGAGTAAAAGACCTAGAATATCCCCACACTAGAATATCCCTGCACTAGAGTATAAGACTAGAGTATCCCCACACTAGAGTATCCCCGCTCTAGAGTATACGACTAGAGTCTCCCCACACTAGAGTATCCCCACACTAGAGTATCCTCGCACTAGAGTATAAGACTAGAGTCTCCCCAAACTAGAGTATAAGACTAGAGTCTCCCTACACTAGAGTATCCCCACACTAGAGTATAAGACTAGAGTTTTATAATCTCTCTCATTCATAAACCCAGCAGCCTTGTAGGGCTGAGCATGTGAAAAATGCCAACTAATCTAACCCTCTACCCTGGATCAGGAAGTCAGCTAAGTAAATAAACAGAGTAATAACATAACAACATAATCAGATTGCAACAGCCAGCAAAAATGCTGAAAAGTTGCCGTTGTACACCTCGTGGAATAATTGTCCCTGAACACACTCTAAGTCACAGCAGGGACCGGCTGGCTCTCCTGCTGTGTTAGGATTCAGACATCATCACCTCAACGGCCCAAATACTTTCCTCCCCGGCATCTGTGTAAACACAGCAAAGGGTTAATAACTCAGCACTCCCAGGCTTTCATCCAATACTGCCTGGTTTGGAGTGGGGGAGAGTGGGGCTGGAAGAGAGAGTGGGGAGAGTTGGAGCTGGGAAATAAGGCTGGTTGGGGGGTGAGTGGAGCTGGAGGGTGAGGGAGCCTGGATCTCTCCCTGTCCTGCTGAGCCCCGTATGGCTAATACAACCCCCTCCTCTCCCTCTCTTCTTTCCCTCAGTCTCTTTCCCTCCCTAAAAAGCTGGGCTTTCAGACTGTCTCCCAGGTAACACACACAACTGTGGTACACACACACAGACACATATGCATACACACAAACACACGGACGGACGAACGCACACACGGACGCACACACACACACACACACACACACACACACACACACACACACACACACACACACACACACACACACACACACACACACACACACACACACACACACACACACACACACACACACACACACACACACACACAGGAAATCGGTGCCTGCAGTGCAAAGAGCGTAAGGCTGTTACCAGGTGTGAAATCACTACACCTCAGCCCCAGCACGATGAGTCAATCTATATCTCATGTCTCTCTGTCTGTCCGTGTGTGTGTGTGTGTGTGTGTGTGTGCGTGCGTGCGTGTGTGTGTGTGTACCAGAGTGAGGTTTGATCAGGTATCTGGGTGTATTTGTTTGGGTCTCTTCTTTAGGCTGTTTTGGAACGGTCTTGTCTTTGATTTGACTGTGTGTTCGTTTGTTTCACATTTCAATAACTCATTTGGACTCATCTAGCTCAATTCTAACATGCCGTTACTGCTAGGGCACATAGCCTAAAAACATCATACTGTCTGTTAATAGAAGAATTTCATAAAGTTAACTTTTACTCTTTCTGATCAGCAGAATGACAAAACTATCAGTCACCACTGTTTGAGACTAGGCCCGCTAAGACAACCAGAGAGCCATACTACACCGTGACTTATCTTAAAACCCCTACATTATCTCTCATAAACAACATTCTAATTTCAACCCTCCATACATGGGGGGGGGGGGGGGGGAATGGCACAGCAAATAAACATGAGATGTTCCAGGCAGGCTGCTGGTGGAAATGACCAGAAATCCCTTGTTGGAGCCGTACGGTTGAATGCTTTTAATGTATTCCTGAAACACAGTGAGATAAGATGAATGCAGCACAGTGAGATAAGTGAATGCAGCCTACCCGGCTGCCTGGCTGGCTGGCTGGCTGGCTGCCTGGCTGGCTGGCTGGTTGGTAAGCAGTAGAAAGGGAGACTTTCTTTCTGAGGATTGAGGGAGGGAACCATTCGCTGCATTATTCATGCAGCTGGGTAATTAAGGTACTGCTCGGTATTGTGCTGTGCTGTGCTGAGTGGAGGGCTGAATGTGTATGTGTTTGTGTATTGTGTGTGTAGGGATGAATGTGTCTTTTGCCTCGCCTGTCGTTGCTTCATTCACATTCTCCATGATCCACTTATCAGAGGCCATGTGGCCACGCCCCCGCCGCTGTTCGTTAACATAATATTTCAGCCCAGAGAGAGAGAGGTGATACCCGCTAATTATCAAAATCCAGAAAAGAGACGTTCAATTCTACAACCACCTAAAAATAAGCAATTCCCAAACCTTCCATAACAAAGCCATCACCTTCAGAGAAATAAACCTGGAGAAGAGCCCCTTAAGCAAGCTGGTCCTGGGGCTCTGTTGACAAACACAAAGAGACCCCACAGAGCCCCAGGACAGCAACACAATTAGACCCAACCAAATCATGAGAAAACAAAAAGAGAATTACTTGACACATTGGAAATAATTAACAAAAAACTGAGCAAACTAGAATGCTATTTGGCCTTAAACAGAGAGTATACAGTGGCAGAATACCTGACCACTGTGACTGACCCAAAATTAAGGAAATCTTTGTCTATGTACAGACTCTTGACCTGGCTGTCACTTTTGTTAATTATCTATTTCACTTGCTTTGGCAATGTAAAACATATTTTTCCCATGCCAATAAAGCCCCTTAAATTTAAATTGAGATAGAGAGGGAGAGGTGGGAGAGAGAAAGAGAGGGAGAGGGGGGGGAGAGAAAGAGAGACAGATAGAGAGAGCGAGAAAAAGAGACAGACAAAGACGAGACAGAGAGAGAGAGACAGAGACAAGACAGACAAAGTGAGAAAGAGACAGACAGAAAGAGAGGGAGAAAGAGCACGAGAGCGAGAGAGAGAATACTTTGTCATCTCTTAAGGACAGGTTGAATGTTTCCTATACAGAACAAATACATTTGCAAAATGTGTATGTTTTTCTGCCAGCAGGAAAACTAAGGAAAATGAGCGAGACTGGTAAAAATGTTGGAGATTATCTTCTTTGCAAAGTTTTCATGTGTTTATAATAGTTTGTAGTTTACTCTCTCTCTCTCATTCATTTAAAATAACTTGTAGTAACACAGTGGACACTCTCTCTCATTCATTTAAAATAACTTGTAGTAACACTGTATACAACTAACAGTCTACAACAGTGGACACTCTCCCTCTCTCTGATCACAGTGGTATTCATCCACAGCATTACAGTACCCAGAGCAACAGCAGTCTAACACATCAAAAACTTAAGCATTTAGCGCCACTAACACTATCCTACAACAACACTGGTCCAACACATCCAAAGTGTTAGCATTTAGTGCTAACACAGGTGACACAGCTCCAGATACATGACAACACAGTCCCAACACAACAGACATGGTGTATGGGCCTGCCATGCCAGCCAGTGGGAAGCCCAGAGGAACAAAACAAACAGCCGGAGGTCTACAGTGCCACCGCGACCTTCCCCGTGGGAGAGTGACGCTCCTCCGCGACGCGCCAGACAAGACCAGCCGCAGTGAAACACATCACACACATCAGCTCTAAATGGACCCACACGCACACGCACCGCACACACACATGCACACAACAGCTCTCAACAAAAAACCAGTGACATACTGCTAAACAGACTAAGAGACTAGGAGAGGGGGGAGGGGAGAGGGAGGGAGAAAGATAGACGAGAGAAGAGAAAGAAACAAGGGAGAAAGAAAGGGAGAGGGGCTATTGAGTAGTGTGAAAGGATTGTATGGGAGAGTGAACCCATTGGAAGAGTGAACCCCAGGCATGCAGGCAGGCTCAGACTGGACCCTGGGAAGAGTTGAAAGGGTCTGGAGGAAGGGAGCGAGGGGCGACAACAGGAAGGTGACGTGTTGCATTTAGCCGCTGTGTAACACCTCACCAGGACACTCATACAACTCTCCATACAACCTGCCAGGCTCATAGATAGTCTCATAGAGAGAGACATGAAGTCCAGGTCAGGTCAACCCCACAACCGAGCATTCAGTTAAACAACTCTAGGGTGCTGCACTGAACTCATTCACCTAGGTTCTCTCTGACAGAATACACAGATAGAGTTGGTCTCAGGCCTTTATGTGACAATCATCATAGGAACTGGCAAGAAAGCACAACCATATCTGAGACCAGGCTTTGAGTGACACACAGGTTGTGTTTTGCTCAGCTTTGTGAAACGCTTAAAGGAGCTTAAAAACAGATATACACACACTGAAACATCAAATGTATCTTTAAAAAGCAGCAAAACAGAGATTTAGAGAGAAAGAAAGGAGGGAGAGAGACAGCAAGAGAAAGGAGGAAGGACATTGAAGTGGTTTTGGAGAGGCGTCCATGTGTTGTGTTGCAGACAGACGCAGAGGGAACACAGGGCCACAGCTGCCACCATGTGTTGTCACAGACAGACAGTGTACCAGCCCAAGCTGCACGGCCATGATAAAGCTCTTCTCCTGTCACACGGTGTCGATGCTATGACCTCACTACCTGGAGAATCACACTGTAACCGCTGCACAGAAACAGCATCAATACAATATGTCATTCACACAACCATTTCAAAATCTTATGTGATTAACTTTGTTGTGTCTACTCATTTACGTCAAGCCGAGCAACCATACAGTGGGGAGAACAAGTATTTGATACACTGACGATTTTGCAGGTTTTCCTACTTACAAAGCATGTAGAGGTCTGTAATCTTTATCATAGGTACACTTCAACTGTGAGAGAAGGAATCTAAAACAAAAATCCAGAAAATCACATTGTATGATTTTTAAGTAATTAATTTGCATTTTATTGCATGACATAAGTATTTGATACATCAGAAAAGCAGAACTTAATATTTGGTACAGAAACCTTAGTTTGCAATTACAGAGATCATACGTTTCCTGTAGTTCTTGACCAGGTTTGCACACACTGCAGCAGGGATTTTGGCCCACTCCTCCATACAGACCTTCTCCAGATCCTTCAGGTTTCGGGGCTGTCGCTGGGCAATACGGACTTTCGGCTCCCTCCAAAGATTTTCTATTGGGTTCAGGTCTGGAGACTGGCTAGGCCACTCCAGGACCTTGAGATGCTTCTTACGGAGCCACTCCTTAGTTGCCCTGGCTGTGTGTTTCGGGTCGTTGTCATGCTGGAAGACCCAGCCACGACCCATCTTCAATGCTCTTACTGAGGGAAGGAGGTTGTTGGTCAAGATCTCGCGATACATGGCCCCATCCATCCTCCCCTCAATACGGTGCAGTCGTCCTGTCCCCTTTGCAGAAAAGCATCCCCAAAGAATGATGTTTCCACCTCCATGCTTCACGGTTGGGATGGTGTTCTTGGGGTTGTACTCATCCTTCTATTCCTCCAAACACGGCGAGTGGAGTTTAGAGCAAAAAGCTCTATTTTTGTCTCATTAGACCACATGACCTTCTCCCATTCCTCCTCTGGATCATCCAGATGGTCATTGGCAAACTTCAGACGGGCCTGGACATGCGCTGGCTTGAGCAGGGGGACCTTGCGTGCGCTGCAGGATTTTAATCCATGACGGCGTAGTGTGTTACTAATGGTTTTCTTTGAGACTGTGGTCCCAGCTCTCTTCAGGTCATTGACCAGGTCCTGCCGTGTAGTTCTGGGCTGATCCCTCACATTCCTCATGATCATTGATGCCCCACGAGGTGAGATCTTGCATGGAGCCCCAGACCGAGGGTGATTGACCGTCATCTTGAACTTCTTCCATTTTCTAATAATTGTGCCAACAGTTGTTGCCTTCTCACCAAGCTGCTTGCCTATTGTCCTGTAGCCCATCCCAGCCTTGTACAGGTCTACAATTTATCCCTGATGTCCTTACACAGCTCTCTGGTCTTGGCCATTGTGGAGAGGTTGGAGTCTGTTTGATTGAGTGTGTGGACAGGTGTCTTTTATACAGGTAACGAGTTCAAACAGGTGCAGTTAATACAGGTAATGAGTGGAGAACAGGAGGGCTTCTTAAAGAAAAACTAACAGGTCTGTGAGAGCCGGAATTCTTACTGGTTGGTAGGTGATCAAATACTTATGTCATGCAATAAAATGCAAATTAATTACTTAAAAATCATACAATGTGATTTTCTGGATTTTTGTTTTAGATTCCGTCTCTCACAGTTGAAGTGTACCTATGATAAAAATGACAGACCTCTACATGCTTTGTAAGTAGGAAAACCTGCAAAATCGGCAGTGTATCAAATACTTGTTCTCCCCACTGTAGGTCGTTTTATAGTTTCATGCTACCAGTATACAAAAGGGCCTATTCACAAATCCTACACACACACACACACACACCTCACACTTTCAAGGAAAATCTGGGCTCATGCTAGCAAATCAATATCCTGTCACTATAAACCATTAGTAGACTTATCTCACTCCAGGGGCAGGTCAACCAAGTCAGACTTTATAGACAGGTATTAGTGAAAATAATATTTTCGGAGTGCCCCAGATCCCCTGCCACCTCTCTCCTCCAACACACATCTCTTTCATTTCATTTAATCTCACATGTATTTCATTTCCTCTCACTCTCTCACTCTCTCTATCAATCTCTCATGAGAGATATGTAGAGCTTGATGCATAACTAGAACCAGTGTTCCAACCCTCCGATCCACACAGCTACAGTGTGGCCATGCGGCGTTACCATGGAGACTCCCTGCTGGGGCTCTAATTTGTGAGTGATGTCCAGATCCATACGGGTCTCCCTCCTTCCTGCTGACTTCGTGCTTCAAACTGACCAGCCAGACCCTTCACATCACAGCAGCCGTATGGTATAGAGCTAGTGGTCTTCAGTTCCCGCTCCTCAACTTCAGCTACAAGTCCTTAGAACAATGAGTCACTGTAGTGGATTATCCCTGTGTGAGATCTGCTATGAATCTGTCTTTTATATAGGATGTACATGAGAATGTTAAGAATATAGAAGGGTCTCTATGGTTCTTTGGAGGGGAATGACGTAACTGGGAAAAGATTTACTTTCTGTGAATCAGAGTTAGATGTCACTAATATGAAAGTGTCTTTGAGAAGTTGTGGGTGTGAGAGGTTGGCTGCACATTGGATATATTTGCATTCTGCTCTAGGCTGGCTGGGGCGCTAGGCTGTTGTGCATATTTAGTGAGGAGACCTGACACCTGCTCTCTCTCTCTCTCTCTCTTCCTCCCTCCCTCCCTCTCTTTTCTCCCGGTATTTTCGACCTGCTATCTCGTCAAGGTAATTGGCCCGTACACAGCCAACCTGTCTCCCAGTCTGACATATGCACAACTCCAGTGGAAACACAAACCAAAAACATGTCAGAAGGCTCACATGGGAGAACACTCTGCTCTCTTCCCTCTTACATAACACTTGCATACACACTCACTGACACAACACACACACACACGTGCGCAAACACACACACAAAATACAGAGGTCCCGTCTATTATCACCCCCATTCTATGTTGACATATACTGTATGTCAATTTGGGAAACTCATCTTCTCTAAGTAGCATTAACAGATTCTTCCCAACAAACACATCAATGGAAGATGGAAGACAGGCCAAGTTTTAATTAGACAACTTTCATTTAACCCAGTTTTAGTGAGCAGAGGGGAACCAAAAGGAACCACTGAGGCTTTTGCTGCTGCTGGATGAGGAGCTGGTGAAGCTGTTGGCTCCTTCACACAAGACAATTTTTTTGAGAAACAAAAAGAAAAGTGAAAGAAAAAAAGAAGAAAAGCTATGTATGCTATGCTCATTACAGAGGCACATATGTTGGGAGAGAGAGAGAGAGAGAGAGAGAGAGAGAGAGAGAGAGAACAGTCTGCAGCACCCGGTCTCACCCTACTAGAATCCGAAGTCAAATGTCTACTGTTTGCTGATGATCTGGTGCTTCTGTCACCAACCAAGGAGGGCCTACAGCAGCACCTAGATCTTCTGCACAGATTCTGTCAGACCTGGGCCCTGACAGTAAATCTCAGTAAGACCAAAATAATGGTGTTCCAAAAAAGGTCCAGTCGCCAGGACCACAAATTCCATCTAGACACCGTTGCCCTAGAGCACACAAAAAACTATACATACCTCGGCCTAAACATCAGCACCACAGGTAGCTTCCACAGAGCTGTGAACGATCTGAGAGACAAGGCAAGAAGGGCATTCTATGCCATCAAAAGGAACATAAATTTCAACATACCAATTAGGATCTGGCTAAAAATACTTGAATCAGTCATAGAGCCCATTGCCCTTTATGGTTGTGAGGTCTGGGGTCCGCTCACCAACCAAGATTTCACAAAATGGGACAAACACCAAATTGAGACTCTGCATGCAGAATTCTGCAAAAATATCCTCCGTGTACAACGTAGAACACCAAATAATGCATGCAGAGCAGAATTAGGCCGATACCCACTAATTATCAAAATCCAGAAAAGAGCCGTTAAATTCTACAACCACCTAAAAGGAAGCGATTCCCAAACCTTCCATAACAAAGCCATCACCTACAGAGAGATGAACCTGGAGAAGAGTCCCCTAAGCAAGCTGGTCCTAGGGCTCTGTTCACAAACACAAACACACCCCACAGAGCCCCAGGACAACAGCACAATTAGACCCAACCAAATCATGAGAAAACAAAAAGATAATTACTTGACACATTGGAAAGAATTAACAAAAAAACAGAGCAAACTAGAATGCTATTTGGCCCTAAACAGAGAGTATACAGTGGCAGAATACCTGACCACTGTGACTGACCCAAACTTAAGGAAAGCTTTGACTATGTACAGACTCAGTGAGCATAGCCTTGCTATTGAGAAAGGCCGCCGTAGGCAGACATGGCTCTCAAGAGAAGACAGGCTATGTGTTCACTGCCCACAAAATGAGGTGGAAACTGAGCTGCACTTCCTAACCTCCTGCCCAATGTATGACCATATTAGAGAGACATATTTCCCTCAGATTACACAGATCCACAAAGAATTCGAAAACAAATCCAATTTTGATAAACTCCCATATCTACTGGGTGAAATTCCACAGTGTGCCATCACAGCAGCAAGATTTGTGACCTGTTGCCACAAGAAAAGGGCAACCAGTGAAGAACAAACACCATTGTAAATACAACCCATATTTATGTTTATTTATTTTAACTTGTGTGCTTTAACCATTTGTACATTGTTACAACACTGCATATATATAATATGACATTTGTCATGTCTTTATTGTTTTGAAACTTCTGTATGTGTAATGTTTACTGTTCATTTTTATTGTTTATTTCACTTTTGTATATTATCTACCTCACTTGCTTTGGCAATGTTAACACATGTTTCCCATGCCAATAAAGCCCCTTGAATTGAATTGAATTGAATTGAGAGAGAGAGAGAGAGAGAGAGAGAGAGAGAGAGAGAGAGAGAGAGAGAGAGAGAGAGAGAGAGAGAGAGAGAGAGAGAGAGAGAGAGAGAGAGAGAGAGAGAGAGAGAGAGAGAGAGAGAGAGAGAGAGAGAGAGAGAGTTGCCCTTTATGGTTGTGAGGTCTGGGGTCCGCTCACCAACCAAGATTTCACAAAATGGGACAAACACCAAATTGAGACTCTGCATGCAGAATTCTGCAAAAATATCCTCCGTGTACAACGTAGAACACCAAATAATGCATGCAGAGCAGAATTAGGCCGATACCCACTAATTATCAAAATCCAGAAAAGAGCCGTTAAATTCTACAACCACCTAAAAGGAAGCGATTCCCAAACCTTCCATAACAAAGCCATCACCTACAGAGAGATGAACCGGGAGAAGAGTCCCCTAAGCAAGCTGGTCCAGGTGCTCTTTTCACAAACACAAACAGACCCCACAGAGCCCCAGAACAGCAACACAATTAAACCGGAATCAAATCATGAGAAAACAAAAAGATAATTACTTGACACATTGGAAAGAATTAACAAAAACACAAAGCAAACTAGAATGCTATTTGGCCCTAAACAGAGAGTACACAGTGGTAGAAACCTGACCACTGTGACTGACCCAAACTTAAGGAAAGCTTTGACTATGTACAGACTCAGTGAGCATAGCCTTGCTATTGAGAAAGGCTGAAAGGCTGAATTGAGAGAGAGAGAGAGAGAGAGAGAGAGAGAGAGAGAGAGAGAGAGAGAGAGAGAGAGAGAGAGAGAGAGAGAGAGAGAGAGAGAGAGAGAGAGAGTGAGAAAACAGAAAGAGAGAGAGAGAGAGAGAGAGAGGTTGAGGGTGAGAAAGAAAGCGAGAGAGAGAGAGAGGGTGAGAAACAGAAAGAGAGAGAGGGTGAGAAACAGAAAGAGAGAGCGAGAGAGGGTGAGGGTGAGAAACAGAAAGAGAGAGCGAGAGAGGGAGGGAGGGTGAGAAACAGAAAGAGAGAGCGAGAGAGGGAGGGTGAGAAACAGAAAGAGAGAGCGAGAGAGGGAGGGTGAGAAACAGAAAGAGAGAGAGTGAGGGTGAAAAACAGAGAAAGAGAGAGGGTGGGTGAAAAACAGAGAAAGCGAGAGCGAGAGAGGAAGGGTGAGAAACAGAGAAAGAGAGAGCGAGAGAGGGAGGGTGAGAAACAGAGAAAGAGAGAGCGAGAGAGAGAGGGTGAGAAACAGAGAAAGAGAGAGAGGGCGAGGGTGAGAAACAGAGAATAGGAGAGGAAGGGTGAGAAACAGAGAAAGAGAGAGAGAGGGACGGTGAGAAATAGAGAAAGAGAGCGAGAGGGCGGGTGAGAAACAGAGAAAGAGAGAGCGAGAGAGGGTGGGTGAAAAACAGAGAAAGAGAGAGTGAGAGAGTGAGGGTCAAAAACAGAGAAAGAGAGAGTGAGAAGGAGGGTGAAAAACAGAGAATGGGAGAGCGAGAGAGGGAGGGTGATAAACAGAGAAAGAAAGAGCGAGAGTGGGTGGGTGAAAAACAAAGAAAGAGAGAGTGAGAGAAGGAATGTGAAAAACAGAGAAAGAGAGAGCGAGAGAGTAAGGGTGAGAAACAGAGAAAGAAAGAGCGAGAGAAGGAGGGTGAAAAACAGAGAGAGAGAAAGGGTGAGAAACAGAGAAAGAGAGGGAGGGTGGGTGAGAAACAGAGAAAGAGCGCGAGAGAGCGCGAGAGAGGGAGGGAGGGTGACACACAGAGAAAGAGAGTATGAGAGGGAGGGTGAAAAACAGAGAAAGAGAGAGTGAGGGAGGGTGATAAACAGAGAAAGAGAGAGAGGGAGGGTGAGAAACAGAGAAAGAGAGAGAGAGGGAGGTTGAGAAACAGAGAAAGAGAGAGAGGGAGGGTGAGAAACAGATAAAGAGAGAGAGAGGGAGGGTGAGAAACAGAGAAAGAGAGAGAGCGAGGGTGAGAAACAGAGAAAGAGAGAGAGAGAAGGAGGGTGAGAAACAGAGAAAGAGAGAGAGAGAGAGCGAGAGAGAGGGAGGGTGAGAAACTGAGAGAGTGAGAGGGAGAGAGAGAGAGAGAGAGAGAGAGAGAGAGAGAGAGAGAGAGAGGAGTGGGGAGGAGGAAAAGAGAGCTACAGAGAGAGGGAACAAGTGAAAAACATTCCTACAACTGGAAGAGGTCTGAAGGGAGCTTATGGTAATGAGAGAGAGATCCAGAGTCAGATCTCCTCCCCCTCTCTTCCCTCTCTCTCCTCCGCCTCTCCTCCCTCTCTCTCCTCCTCTGCTCCCCCTCCCCCTCAAAGGTGGATGGCATTTGTCCCCTCTAATGATAAACAAATTACACATTAAATCAATTCCCACGTCTCCCTGTAGGGCTCTATCACCCCTTCTCTCTGCTTGCCTGCCCCATCTTCCTGAGACAAGCTGGGGGAGGTGTGAGGAAAGGGAGTGTGTGTGCGTGTGTATGTGTGTGTGTGTGTGGTGGGGGGGCTGTCTTGCTGAGATGAACACCTGCCCGGGGGAGTCCTGAACCCTCTCCCCCTCATCCCTCCTCTCTTTTCGCTCTCTCTCTTCTTCCTCTCTCTGACAACTCCTGCTAACTAGGCTCCTTGACCCTGTGAGAGAGCGTGGCTCATCAGATCCAATCCCCAAGCCTGTCAATCAAACAGGCCCGAAGAAAGAAAGAGCTTTACTCTCACACTAGAGAGGGCAAAGGGAAGAGAGAGAGAGAAAGATACTCAACCACAGCACCAGAGAGAAGGGGGGAGGGAGGGAAAGAGGAGGAGCAGAGGGGGAGAGATGGAAAAGGAGCGAGAGAGTAAGTGAAATAAATAATTACAGTGAGAGAGAAGACAGGGAGAACTCAGTAGAGATAAAGTGAGGGAATAGAGAGAGAGAGAGTGCGCAAGAGGGAGAGGGTGTGAACTGATGGCTAATGAGAGTTATAGTGCGGTAAGATAGAGAGGGAACAAGGAGGAGAGGAGAGGGGAGCAGAGGAGAGGAGAGGGGGAGAGACTCACAGTTAGATGTTTTAGGTATGATGGGGCACAGAATGTGGATAAACAGAAAAATAAATATGGTTGGAAATCAAATCATGACCGACATTAAAATGTAACAAACCAAGTGTTTGTACAGAAGGTCAAGAACATTATTTTACAAGAGAAAAGAAAGAAATGTTTGAATGAGTAATTAATGTACCAACTTCTACTAAGACAATACTCTATTACACTGAATAAAAGCATTCAGACATTCAGCACAGAATAGTGCTATCTACAGTATATTATATATAGTATATTATATATAGTATATTATATATAGGCCTAAATGAAGGAGCCGAGGTGGTAGTGATTCAGAGCTTAGTAGAATCAGTAAAATCACAAGCTCCATACTGCACCACCAAACTGAGTCACACAGAGAGAAACTTCCAACCACCCTTTTACTCTCCACTTCAACACTTGGAAGGCTGACTGTTCGCAGGTCCAAAGACTGTTCCCAGCTCAGCTCAGACCACCATGAAAGACGGCAGGAAGGAAGGGTGAAAGATTTAACAGAAGGAAATGGGGCCTTTAAAAAACACATCGACACACTGGTGACTCATGCACCTTCTACAGGGAATGACCGAGCCAATTTATAATACACTCCTGAGGAATTTATTACAATCTCTATTCACACTGCATATTAGTTTACAAAGAGAGGGAGATGGAAAGAGAGAAGGAGAAAAAGAGGGCAAGAGAGAAGAGAGAATCAAAACAAAGAAGGGAGAGTCTGCCAAAGGGGACACAGCCAGTGGAATCAGGGATTGGTGTTGAGTAGAAGCACTGAGAGGAGAGCAAAGCGAGGTTATTTGACAGAAAGCTCTCCATTCCTGAAGGCAGTGCCTCAGGTGATCCCTCTATCCCTCCCTCACTCCCTCTCTTCATTCCTTCCTTTCTCCCTCCCCCAGGCACACAGCAGGGGACAGCTTTAAAGCAGTTTGTCTTCCCTCTGAAAACTTTCTACCAGGTCATTCTGTGAACCTAAAAAAGACTGTCAAAGCAAAAACACCAGTTGTTGTCTCTGTACGATACAGTATATACTGTATGTAGACTATATAAATCAAATCAAATTGTATTTGTCACATGCTGAATACAACAGATGTAGAACTTACCGTGAAATGGTTACTTACAACCCCTTAACCAATGCAGAATTATTAAAAAAGTAAGAAAATATTTGCTAAAAAAAGCAAATAGTCCGGGTAGCCATTTGATTAACGGTTTAGCAGTCTAATTGCTAGGGGGTAGAAGCTGTCAAGGAGCCGTTTCGACCTAGACTTGGTGCTCCGGTACCGCTTGCCGTAGTTTATGAATAGGGTGGCTGGAGTCTTTGACAATTTTTAGGGCTTTGACAATTTAAATGGCATAGAAAATGCAAAATGCTACACTAAAGTACAGAGCTTTACTGTTGGATCTAGTTGATGGTGATGAAACATGTTTATGCTGGTTAAAGGTTAAAGGATATAGGATCATGAAAAAGGAAACTATGACATATATTTTATATCACTGTCATGCACACGCACTCTCACACATAAGGATGGGACTGATACATGTTTGATAGTGTATTGTTGCTGTATTGTTTGACCTTCATGTTCTAATACTTTAATGTTACCCCTTCTTTGTGTTTTTTGTAATAAATAATAAATAAATTAAATAAATTTAAAAAAAGGATATAAGACAGGAAGCCAAAACATATATGACAAACTGCTGGTAGGGTTGTGCTCTGGTGCGTCAAATCCGTGCACAGGTGTGTGTGTATGTGTGGTTGTGTATGGCATATGCAAAGACTCAAGTAACACAATGCTGAGGTATGGAGTCCCTCAGGCAGGTGGCCACTGAGCCGGCATGGCTAAACGTTGTGTGTGTGTGTGTCTGTGTGAGCGTGTGTGGCTGAATGTGTGTGAGAGCCACATAAACAGCTGCCTGGCTGCTCTACATAGTGGACCGAAAGGACAGATAGTACACAGTTGAAGTCGGAAGTTTACATACACCTTAGCCAAATACATTTAAACTCAGTTTTTCACAATTTCTGACATTTTATCCTAGTAAAAATTCCCTGTCTTAGGACAGTTAGGATCACCACTTTATTTTAAGAATGTGAAATGTCAGAATAATAGTAGAGAGAATGATTTATTTAATCTTCTTTTTCTTTCATCACATTCCCAGAGGGTCAGAAGTTTACATACACTCAATTAATATTCGGTAGCATTGCCTTTAAATTGTTTAACTTAGGTCAAACGTTTCGGGTAGCTGAGTCAGGTTTGTAGGCCTCCTTGCTCGCACACACTTTTTCAGTTCTGCCCACAACTTTCTATAGGATTGAGGTCAGGGCTTTGTGATGGCCACTCCAATACCTTGACTTTCCTTAAGCTATTTTGCCACAACTTTGGAAGTATGCTTGGGGTCATTGTCCATTTGGAAGACCCATTTGCGACCAAGCTTTAACTTCCTGACTGATGTCTTGAGATGTTGCTTCAATATGTCCAAATAATTTTCCGTCCTCATGATGCAATCTATTGTGTGAAGTGCACCAGTCCCTCCTGCAGCAAAGCACCCCCACAACATGATGCTGCCACCCCCGTCCATCACGGTTGGGATGGTGTTCTTCGGCTTGCAAGCCTCCCCCTTTTTCCTCCAAACATAACGATGGTCATTATGGCCAAACAGTTTCTATTTCTGTTTCATCAGACCAGAGGATATTTCTTCAAAAAGTACGATCTTTGTCCCCATGTGCAGTTGCAAACCGTAGTCTGGCTTTTTTATGGCGGTTTTGGAGCAGTGGCTTCTTCCTTGCTGAGCGGCCTTTCAAGTTATGTCGTTAAAGGACTCGTTTTACTCTGGATATAGATACTTTTGTACCTGTTTCCTCCAGCATCTTCACAAGGTCCTTTGCTGTTGTTCTGGGATTGATTTGCACTTTTCGCACCAAAGTACGTTGATCTCTAGGAGACATAACGCGTCTCCTTCCTGAGCGGTATGATGGCTACGTGGTCCCATGGTGTTTATACTTGCGTACTATTGTTTGTACAGATGAACGTGGTACCTTCAGGCCTTTGGAAATTGCTCTCAAGGATGAACCAGACTTGTGGAGATCCACAATTCTTTTCTGAGGTCTTGGCTGATTTCTTTTGATTTTCCCATGATGTCAAGCAAAGAGGCACTGAGTTTGAAGGTAGGCCTTGAAATACATCCACAGGTACACCTCCAATTGACTCAAACTCTTATGTCAATTAGCCTATCAGAAGCTTCTAAAGACATGACATAATTTTCTGGAATTTTCCAAGCTGTTTAAAGGCACAGTCGACTTAGTGTATGTAAACTTCTGACCCACTGTAATTGTGATACAGTGAATTATAAGTGAAATAATCTGTCTGTAAACAATTGTTGGAAAAATGACTTGTGTCGTGCACAAAATAGATGTCCTAACCGACTTCCCAAAACTATAGTTTGTTAACTAGAAATTTGTGGAGTGGTTGAAAAACGGCATCGCAGACGCTCGTTGGTGCGCGCGAGCAGTGTGGGTGCAATAATTGAATAACATGGATTTCTAAATGTATTTTGCGACGCTTGCGCACGCGACGTGTCCGGTCTGGTCAGCACGTAAGTGTATGTAAACTTCTAACTGTAGCTTCAGCGCGCTTGTGGGTCTTATTGTGATGCTGAGGGCCCATAGTGTCCTATTTCTGACCCAGAGCTGCTTTCTCCGTCTGTCTGACTCTCACATGTCTGTCTGTCTGGCTGGCTGGCTGCTGACAGGTACTGCTACATCAGGTACTGCTCATCTCCTCTCTGCACAGACGTGAAAACACAGCTAAAAGCAATGTGGTGGAGGCCTATGCAACGCTTGTTTTCACCAGTCATTCTCTGTGACACCAGGAAAGGAGATGAGGAAAGGAGATGAGGAGAAGAGCTGACTGTAGACTGTAATACCTCTGAGCCAACGGAACGGTGCAATATGAAACTGACGTTTGCGAGGCTGATTGCAAGAAGTACAAACTCAATGGAAATCAACCTAAAGGTGGTCGAAAATAACTTCAAAGTGAACTTCATGGTCATCGTGAGGATCGATGGTACAGAGAGAGCCATTGCAAAGGCAAGGTACAATGTTGCATCAGCCATTCCCCTGAATAATGCACACTCATGAATAAACATACAGTATAGCTCTGAAGTACACTTCTATGACTGTCCATGTGCAGCCTGTGAGGCCTGTTTTTTTCCTCCCTCTCTCTCTCTCTTTCTATTTTGCTCTCATCCTCTCTGTTTCTCTCGCTCTCTCTCTCTCTCACTCTCCTGCCTTCCCCCTTCAAACAACACACATGCCTATCATGTACAGTATGTCTCTATTTCTTTGCTTGCTCCCTCTCTTTCTAAATCAAATCAAATTGTATTGGTCAAGTACACATATTTTGCAGATGTTATTGCAGTGCAGTAACACCTAACAATACAAAACAATACACACAAATCCAGAAAATGTAAATAAAGGAATTAAGAAGTATAGAAATATTAGAACGAGCAATGTCAGAGTCCGGAATATAAATATATATGTATATGATGGTGTGTATAGACATTATGGACAGTATATGAATAGAAAAGGTGTGTACAGCAGTAGTTATATAGGATGAATCTTGACTAGAATGCAGTATACATATGAAGTGGGTAAAACAGTATGGAAACATTATTAAAGTGACCAGTGTTCAATGACTCTACTCTTGTTACCCCCTCTTCACCACCCCACCTTCCTCCATCTTGTCTTCCTCTCTTTTCCCCTCACTATCTCTCTCTATATCTCCCTCTCTCCTTCTCTCTGTCTCACGCTCTCTCTCTCCAGTCTGAAGATAGTACAGACAGCTGTGTGTCTGAGGTATGTCAGTCTCTCTGGTCTTGATTCAGTTCTATAACAGACAGGTAGTGGGCTGTGTGAAAGCAGCCATCTAGACAGCACAAAGACTGTCTACTTGGAATTAACCCCTCGGAAGAATACACCCTGCCCGTCTGCCTCTCTGTCTGTCTGTCTGTCTGTCTGCACTACCTCTTATAAATAATACAACACTTCCCCAAGGTCCTCGTAGACTCTTCTATCCTCCACACCACATTCTCCCCTCCTCCTCCTCCCCCTCTTCTTCTCACCTTTCAGAAATCTTCACTGGAATACCAGACATTCATGTATTTGTGTGTGTGTGTGTGTGTGTGTGTGTGTGTGTGTGTGTGTGTGTGTGTGTGTGTGTGTGTGTGTGTGTGTGTGTGTGTGTGTGTGTGTGTGTGTGTGTGTGTGCGCGCGCGCGTGCGTGCGTGCGTGCGTGCGTGTGGATTAGTCTGCTATCACTGGGGCTCTGTCAGTCTGTCAGGCAGTGGGAAGGGCAGGCACAAAGAGGATCATTTCAATAAGAATACTGCAGCTGAGAGGACACAGCTCTCCCAGTGGGGTGACTTCCACTCTCAGCTCTTACACACACACGCGCATAAACGCATGCACAAACGCACGCACGGACATACACACACATTCACGCGCACACATATACCGTAGGAGGAAATGGGATGAAATTATGGTGTGAAATAGAGGGCGGAGGAGAGGAGATCGATACATCGTCCAGTTTGATGTGTAAAACTACTGTGTTTGGTTTATGTACCCTATGGCCCTATGTGTGTGTGTGTGTGTGTGTCTGTGTCTGTGTCTGTGTCTGTGTCTGTGTCTGTGTTTGTGTCTGTGTCTGTGTGTGTGTATGTGTGTGTGTATGTGTGTGTGTCTGTGTGTGTGTCTGTGTGTGTCTGTGTGTGTGTGTGTGTGTGTATGAGTAGGTGTGTGGTTGTCATCCTCTCCAGTCAGGCTTCACCCAATGAGCCTCATCCCTAAACCCATGCACCTGTCCCTGCACCTGTCTGTCTGTAACTGCAGGTTTAATCCTGTGAGTGGGGCCCTGGAGTGGCCCTTAAGTTTGGCCCTGGCCACTTCAACATCATTATCCCCTCCGTCTGGCCCCCAGATCTCTCATTACATGCAAATACAGCCTCTTTATGTGCCTGGTGAATAGGGAACCCCGTCCCTCCTGAACAGGACCACCTCCTTCCTACAGTCAGAGCTGAAGATAACCCACCAGCCATTACACAGGATCCCCTGCTACACTTTACTATACCATATCATGACCACTTCAGCTTTAGGATCCTTTGAGGGCTGTTAGTGGTCAGAAGGCAGCTGGTTTTTGTTGGTGGTATGGTACCCGCAAAACACCAGTCTCAACGTCAACAGCGAAGAGGCGACTCCGGGATGTTGGCCTTCTAGGCAGAGTTGCAAAGAAAAAGCCATATCTCAGACTGGCCAATAAAAATAAAAGATTATGATGGGAAAAAGAACATAGACTGTCACGCCCTGACATTAGAGAGCATTTTTATGTCTCTATTTTGGTTTGGTCAGGGTGTGATTTGGGGTGGGCATTCTATGTTTTTGTTTTCTATGATTTTCTATTTCTATGTTTTGGCCGGGTATGGTTCTCAATCAGGGACAGCTGTCTATCGTTGTCTCTGATTTGCAACCATACTTAGGTAGCCCTTTTCCCTCCTTTCACTGTGGGAAGTTAACTTTGTTTGTGGCACATAGCCCTTAAGCTTCACGGTCGTTTTTTGTATTGTTTATTGTTTTGTCGGCGTCATCACCTAATAAAAGGAATATGTACGCTAACCACGCTGCGCTTTGGTCTACTTCTTACGACAGCCGTGACAGAACTTCCCACCACCACCAAAGGACCAAGCAGCGTGGCCAGGAGGAGCAGGGATCCTGGGCCCGGGAGAAGAGAGAATGGAGGACATCTTGGACATGGGAGGAGGTTATGGCAGGGAACAAGACCCTGCCATGGAAACAGGCTGAAGTAGCGAGGGAGGAACGACTTCGCTACCAGGAGTCACGGAGCAGGCACGAGAGGCAGCCCCCCCAATTTTCTTTTTGGGTGGTGAGCGTCGTACTGGTCTCTAGTGCGCGTTCACAGCCCGGTGCGCTACATCCCAGCTCCCCGCATCTGCCGGGCTAGGGTGAGCATCCAGCCAGAACGGGTTGTGCCAGCTCTAAGCTCGAGATCTCCAGTGCGCCTCCACGGCCCAGTGTATCCGGTGCCTCTGCCAAGGACAAAGCCTGTATGTCTCTCCAGCCTGGTGAGTCCTGTGCCTGTCCCCAGAACCAGGCCTCCTGTATGTCTCTCCAGCCTGGTGAGTCCTGTGCCTGTCCCCAGAACCAGGCCTCCTGTATGTCTCCCCAGCCTGGTGAGTCCTGTGCCTGCTGCCAGAACCAGGCCTCCTGTATGTCTCCCCAGCCTGGTGAGCCCTGTGGCAGCTCCACGTACCAGACTGCCCATACGTCTCCTCACTCCAGTGATGATCCATGGCAAGAAGCATCCAGTGATGATCCATGGCAAGAAGCCTCCAGTGATGATCCATGGCACGAAGCCTCCAGTGATGATCCATGGCAAGAAGCCTCCAGTGATGATCCATGGCACGAAGCCTCCAGTGATGATCCATGGCAAGAAGCCTCCAGTGATGATCCATGGCACGACGCCTCCAGTGATGATCCATGGCAAGGAGCCTCCAGTGATGATCCATGGCACGAAGCCTCCAGTGATGATCCATGGCAAGAAATCTCCAGTGATGATCCATGGCACGAGGCCTCCAGTGAGGAGTCATGGCACGAAACCTCCAACGACAGCCTCCAGTCCGGAGCCTACAGCGACGGTCCCCAGTCCGGAGCCTCCAGCGACGGCCTCTAGTCCGGAGCCTCCAGCGACGGTCCCCTGTCCGGAGCCTCCAGCGACGGTCCCCAGTCCGGAGCCTCCAGCGACGTTCCCCAGTCCGGAGGCTCCAGCGACGGTCTCCAGTCCGGAGCCTCCAGCGACGGTTACCAGTCCGGAGCTTCCAGCGACGTTCTCCAGTCCGGAGTCTCCAGCGACGGTCTCCTGTCCGGAGCCTCCAGCGACGTTCTCCAGTCCGGAGCCTCCAGCGACGTTCTCCAGTCCGGAGCCTCCAGCGACGTTCTCCAGTCCGGAGTCTCCAGCGACGGTCTCCTGTCCGGAGCCTCCAGCGACGGTCCCCAGTCCGGAGCCTCCAGCGACGTTCCCCAGTCCGGAGGCTCCAGCGACGGTCTCCAGTCCGGAGCCTCCAGCGACGGTTACCAGTCCGGAGCTTCCAGCGACGTTCTCCAGTCCGGAGTCTCCAGCGACGGTCTCCTGTCCGGAGCCTCCAGCGACGTTCTCCAGTCCGGAGCCTCCAGCGACGTTCTCCAGTCCGGAGCCTCCAGCGACGTTCTCCAGTCCGGAGTCTCCAGCGACGGTCTCCTGTCCGGAGCCCGCAACGAGGGTGCCCAGTCCGGGGCCCGCAGCGAGGGTGCCCAGTCCGGGGCCCGCAGCGAGGGTGGCCAGTCCGGGGCCCGCAGCGAGGGTGCCCAGTCCGGGGCCCGCAACGAGGGTGCCCAGTCCGGGGCCCGCAACGAGGGTGCCCAGTCCGGGGCCCGCAACGAGGGTACTCAGTCCGGGGCTACACCGTATTTCTGATCACCGGCTACACCGTAGCTACACCGGCTACACCGTATTTCTGATCAATTTGATGTTATTTTAATGGACAAAAAATTTGCTTTTCTTTCAAAAACAAGGACATTTCTAAGTGACCCCAAACTTTTGAACGGTAGTGTATATGTTTGTGTATGTGTGTGTGTATATGTGTTTGTGTATTTATTTATTTATTCCACCTTTATTTAACCAGGTAGGCCAGTTGAGAACAAGTTCTCATTTACAACTGCGACCTGGCCAAGATAAAGCAAAGCAGTGTCGACAAAAACAACAACACAGAGTTACACATGGGATAAACAAACGTACAGTCAATAACACAATAGAAAAATCTGTATACAGTGTGTGCAAATGAAGTAAGGAGGTAAGGCAATAAATAGGCCAATAGTGGCGAAGTAATTACAATTTAGCAATTTACACTGGAGTGATATATGTGCAGATGAGGATGTGCAAGTAGAGATACTGGTGTGCAAAAGAGCAGAAAAACAAATATGGGGATGAGGTAAGTAGTTGGTTGGATGGGCTATTTACAGATGGGCTGTGTACAGCTGCAGCGATTGGTAAGCTGCTCTGACAACTGACGCTTAAAGTTAGTGAGACAGATATAAGTCTCCAACTTTAGTGATTTTGCAATTCGTTCCAGTCAATGGCAGCAGAGAACTGGAAGGAAAGGTGGCCAAAGGAGGTGTTGGCTTTGGGGATGACCAGTGAAATACACCTGCTGGAGCGTGTGCTACGGGTGGGTGTTGCTATGGTGACTAGTGAGCTGAGATAAGGTGGAGCTATACCTAGCAAAGACTTATAGATGACCTGGAGCCAGTGGGTTTGGCGACGAATATGTAGCGAGGACCAGCCATAGAGAGCAGTTTTGGGTAGCATATGGGGCTTTGGTGACAAAACGGATGGCACTGTGATAGACTGCATCCAATTTGCTGAGTAGTGTTGAGGCTATTTTATAAATGACATTGCCAAAGTCAAGGATCGGTAGGATAGTCAGTTTTACAAGGGTATGTTTGGCAGCATGAGTGAAGGAGGCTTTGTTGAGAAATAGGAAGCCGACTCTAGATTTAATTTTGGATTGGATATTTTTTTTAATTTTTTTTAATTTTACTTTTATTTAACCAGGTAGGCTAGTTGAAAACAAGTTCTCATTTGCAACTGCGACCTGGCCAAGATAAAGCATAGCAATTCAACACATACAACAACACAGAGTTACACATGGAATAAACAAAACATACAGTCAATAGTACAGTAGAAAAATAAGTCTATATACAATGTGAGCAAATGAGGTGAGATAAGGGAGGTAAAGGCAGAGAGATGCTTAATGTGAGTCTGGAAGGAGAGTTTACAGTCTAGCCAGACACTTAGGTATTTATAGTTGTCCACATATTCTAAGTCAGAACCGTCCAGAGTAGTGATGCTTGTCGGGTGGGCGGGTGTGGGCAGCGATCGGTTGAAGAGCATGTATTTCATTCTATTAGCATTTAATGTATGTGTGTGTGTGTATGTGTATGTGTGTGTGTGTGTGTGTGTGTGTGTGTGTGTGTGTGTGTGTGTGTGTGTGTGTGTGTGTGTGTGTGTGTGTGTGTATGTACATACCTGGCTAGCTGAGGGGCAGTCTGCCCCGGTCAGTGTTTGCTGCTGGACGGTCCTTTAGCATGGCTGGAGCTGGTCCTGGTACACACCTGTATACTGTCACCTGACTCCACCTGCAGCTTGATATTTGGTACCGTGAAGATAGTAGCCACTGGGGTAGGAGAGAGAGAGAGAGAAAGGTGAGTGAGAGAGAAAGAGAGAGAGAGACAAAAGAGAGTGAGGGAGAAAGAGTGAGAGAATGTGATTTATCAGTCATTAAAGCCAACCTCATAGTTTCCTCTTAGAGTCAAAGGATTACAGATTGAGTCAAAATACTCTGAAATGAAGAGAGTTTATCTCTTTAAGGCTTTTTCGAGAGTTGGAGGACACACTATAACTGAACTGAGTTATAAAAACCCCACTCTCTCTCACATCCTTTATTTCCTTTCCGTGAGGAGATATCAGAGTCAGTAATACAGCGAGATATCCGAGTCCGTAATACAGCGAGATATCAGAGTCTGTAATACTGTGAGATATCAGAGTCAGTAATACTGAGAGATATCAGAGTCTGTAATACAGCGAGATATCCGAGTCCGTAATACAGCGAGATATCAGAGTCTGTAATACTGTGAGATATCAGAGTCCGTAATGCAGCGAGATATCAGAGTCTGTAATACTGTGAGATATCAGAGTCCGTAATGCAGCGAGATATCAGAGTCTGTAATACTGTGAGATATCAGAGTCTGTAATACTGTGAGATATCAGAGTCCGTAATGCAGCGAGATATCAGAGTCTGTAATACTGTGAGATATCAGAGTCTGTAATACTGTGAGATATCAGAGTCTGTAATGCAGCGAGATATCAGAGTCTGTAATACTGTGAGATATCAGAGTCTGTAATACTGTGAGATATCAGAGTCTGTAATACTGTGAGATATCAGAGTCCGTAATACAGCGAGATATCAGAGTCTGTAATACTGTGAGATATCAGAGTCTGTAATACTGTGAGATATCAGAGTCTGTAATACTGTGAGATATCAGAGTCCGTAATGCAGCGAGATATCAGAGTCTGTAATACTGTGAGATATCAGAGTCCGTAATGCAGCGAGATATCAGAGTCTGTAATACTGTGAGATATCAGAGTCTGTAATACTGTGAGATATCAGAGTCTGTAATACTGTGAGATATCAGAGTCCGTAATGCAGCGAGATATCAGAGTCTGTAATACTGTGAGATATCAGAGTCTGTAATACTGTGAGATATCAGAGTCCGTAATGCAGCGAGATATCCGAGTCCGTAATACAGCGAGATATCAGAGTCTGTAATACTGCGAGATATCAGAGTCCGTAATACAGCGAGATATCAGAGTCCGTAATACAGCGAGATATCAGAGTCCGTAATACAGCGAGATATCAGAGTCTGTAATACTGTGAGATATCAGAGTCCGTAATGCAGTGAGATATCCGAGTCCGTAATACAGCGAGATATCAGAGTCTGTAATACTGTGAGATATCAGAGTCTGTAATACTGCGAGATATCAGAGTCTGTAATACTGCGAGATATCAGAGTCCGTAATACAGCGAGATATCAGAGTCTTTAATACTGTGAGATATCAGAGTCTGTAATACTGCGAGATATCAGAGTCCGTAATACAGCGAGATATCAGAGTCTGTAATACTGTGAGATATCAGTCTGTAATACTGCGAGATATCAGAGTCTGTAATACTGTGAGATATCAGAGTCTGTAATACTGTGAGATATCAGTCTGCAATACTGAGAGATATCAGAGTCCGTAATACAGCGAGATATCAGAGTCTGTAATACAGCGAGATATCAGAGTTCGTAATACTGTGAGATATCAGTCTGTAATACTGCGAGATATCAGAGTCTGTAATACTGTGAGATATCAGAGTCTGTAATACTGAGAGATATCAGAGTCTGTAATACTGTGAGATATCAGAGTCCGTAATACAGCGAGATATCAGAGTCTGTAATACTGTGAGATATCAGAGTCTGTAATACTGTGAGATATCAGAGTCAGTAATACTGCGAGATATCCGAGTCCGTAATACTGTGAGATATCAGAGTCAGTAATACTGCGAGATATCCGAGTCCGTAATACAGCGAGATATCAGAGTCTGTAATACTGTGAGATATCAGAGTCCGTAATACAGCGAGATATCCGAGTCCGTAATACAGCGAGATATCAGAGTCTGTAATACTGTGAGATATCAGAGTCCGTAATACAGCGAGATATCCGAGTCCGTAATACTGTGAGATATCAGAGTCTGTAATACTGTGAGATATCAGAGTCCGTAATACAGCGAGATATCCGAGTCCGTAATACAGCGAGATATCCGAGTCCGTAATACAGCGAGATATCCGAGTCCGTAATACAGCGAGATATCAGAGTCAGTAATACTGCGAGATATCAGAGTCAGTAATACTGCGAGATATCCGAGTCCGTAATACAGCGAGATATCAGAGTCCGTAATACAGCGAAGGCCGAGTCAAGGACAATATTATTGTACAGTACTTCTGTCTCAGATTCCCACAGTGTTTCTGTTAAATGTCACAATCCAATTCACCCCCCCCCCCCCCCCCCCCCCACGGGACTGGGAAGTCTATTATGCCTCCTGTAATTCTTCCATTGTTCATAATAAATCTGTCTAGCTATTGTCTCTATAATTCCCAACACATTAGACAACGGAGTGCATTTGTGGCTGAATAAACCATGTTCTCCTTCAGTCCCTAGCCAGATAACACTAATAAAGATTCAGCTTTAATGTTGAACACGCTGTGTGTGTGTATAAATGTGTTGTGTGTGTGTGTATACATATGTGTTGTGTGTGTGTGTGTTTGTGTGTGCTATGTTTCTTTCTTCATTATCTGTGGTGTTGTAATGAATGTAAAGCTCATGTTAGTTAGTGTTAGAGTTCTGACAGTCAGATTTAACTCCCAGTGGTATCATGGGCTGGGCCATTTCCCATCAGTCTCTATCCTCTTGCTGCCTGTCTACCTGCTGCACAAAACAACATCACCATGTTTCGCTAGCAGGCTAACACTCAGGATAACAATGATCCCTTCATTTTACTTCTCTTATTCCTTCTCTTCAGAGTAATTTCTCCTCCGCTTCCCCTCCTCCACCACCATTTGTTATTCTCTCCCTCCCTCCTTTCATTCCTCCCTCCCTCCCTGCTGCTACAGTGTTGATCCACCAAGGACCTCATTTATACATTATAACAGTTTTAATTTGACTATATTCTTCCTCAATCAAAAGTCTGCCTCTTTGTGTTAGTGTGTTTGCTTATGTGTGTGTGTGTGTGTGTGTGTGTGTGTGTGTGTGTGTGTGTGTGTGTGTGTGTGTGTGTGTGTGTGTGTGTGTGTGTGTGTGCGTGCGTGCGTGCGTGCGTGCGTGCGTGCGTGCGTGTGTGAGAGAGAGAGCGAGAGCGTGCAATCATGCCTGCATGTGTGTGTGTGCATATGCATGTGTGTGTGTGTGTGCATATGCATGTGTGTGTGTGTGTGTAACAGCACAAAGAGAGCCACCATCTCTCCCAGCCCGGTGACCGCCGCAGATCTCCTGCTTCTCCTAACAGAACAACCTACTGTGGCCTGCTGATAACAGGATTAATAGAGATCAATCAATCCTCATCTGGGGAATTTAAAATGAGAATGATTCTCATATTAAAATGACCAGCCTGTGGGTGGGTTGTCTCTGGCAGCCGGTCCCAATGCAGCTCCTATGAAGCTATCTGAACAGGCTTTGGGCTTCGACACTGGTGATGAGAGGGGTGAACAGATAGGATTGGCTCTGTATGTATCTGTGTTTCTAGTCTAATAATATGGGTAGTATGTCATCTCTGAATGACACAGTTGAATGTCCTGTTCTGATTCTATGGCAACTGAACTGTCATGTAGGATGCCAGGTTGGGTATTGTCATAGAAAAATTATAAATTTTTATAAATTATTTTGGCTACCATGGCTAGAAGAGATCTCAGTGACTTTGAAAGAGGGGTCTCAAAGGAGCATAGGGGTTTAAAGGGTGTGTGTGTGTGTGTGTGTGTGTGTGTGTGTGTGTGTGTGTGTGTGTGTGTGTGTGTGTGTGTGTGTGTGTGTGTGTGTGTGTGTGTGTGTGTGTGTGTGTGTGTGTGTGTTGTTGTGTCTCAGTCACTAGATCTCAACCCAATTGAACACTTATGGGAGATTCTGGAGCAGCGCCTGCAACAGCGTTTTCACCACCATCAACAAAACACCAAATGATGGAATTTCTGGTGGAAGAATGATGTCGCATCCCTCCAATAGAGTTCCAGACACTTGTAGAATCTGTGTCAAGGTGCATTGAAGCTGTTCTGGTAGCTTGTGGTGGTCCAACGCCCTATTAATACACTATGTTGGTGTTTCCTTTATTTTGGTAGTTGCCTATATACATACCTGTTGTATGTGATGACTGCCTCCTTGAGGTCTTGTTTCATATCTTGAAAAATTAAAGGAGAGCCGCACACTCTAGGAGCTCAGATGCAATAACTTACTGTAGTACATAATGCATACTGTAGGCCTACAAACATTTACAAAAGCAAAATCACAAGAATGGCTTCAGATCAAAGTCTACGTTGAGCCCGAGGGGAGCAAGGGTCTTTAAATTAAAGATCCACGCAGCCTCTCGTTTTAACAATAAATTGTCGAGGTCACCCCCTCTCCTAGGGAGGGTGACATGTTCGATGCCGATATAACGTAGGGACGAAATCGAGTGGTTCACTTCCAAAAAGTGGACCGCAACTGGGTACGCAAGTTCTAAGATAAATAACACCTTTGATTGGGATCTGTTTCCCTGTTTGGGGGTGTTTGAAGGATCTACATTTGTAAGTGACATTGCATTATGCACAGCCGTTACACTTGTAGTTTCCATCCAGTAGGGGCGCAAATAGACATTGTGCAGGGATATTTTGTGGTGGTAAATCAGAGTTTACCAATTGATCTCTGAGATTTCTGCCCCACAAGAACACGACCAAGAGAGGGTCCGAAAACACATTACCGATACTGTCATCAGATCTTAGAATGTGCCAATGTTTGTGAATGATTCCCTTAATTTGTTGAGAGCACTTTGAATAGCAGGTAGTTGCAAGAATGCTTATTTTTGTGAGACTGCCCTTGAAAAAGATCCTGTCTCGGTTTGTTTTGAATTTTATCAATGACAGTATTAATCTGACCATTTTGTACCCCCTCTCCTTGAATTTTCTTTGCGTCTCAGCCATATTTCTGTCTAAATCTGATTGTTTTTTTTGCAAATTTTGCAAATTCCTACAGAATTGTAGGGCAAACTGTTTTTCAAGGGAAACAGGTGACAACTATCACCCCTCAACAAACTGTTACGATCAGTAGGTTTCCTGTAAAGATCAGTGTATAGAACATTATCCTCACACAAGATCAGAAGATCAAGGAAACTGATTTGACATCTGTCCGATTACATAGTAAATCTCAGATGCTCAGAACAAGAGTTAAGAAAAGCATGGAATGCCTGGAGCTGTTTTGCATCACCCCTCCATAGAACAAAAATATAATCAATATACCGTTTCCAAATAATAATGTTAGGCAAGAAAACATTTTTGAGAGGAATGAAAATGTAACCGACATACAAATGTTTCTCCATGTAACCCACATACAAAGTTAGGAGCCATGGAGGATTCCATAGCGGTACCCTTTGTCTGAATAAAGAAATCATTTAGAAACATGAAGTACTTGTGTGCGAGTACTATTTCAGACAATGTTATAATGCATGCACTAGAAGGTAGTTAATTGGGGTCACGTTGCAGAAGAAAATGTTCCATAGCTTCAATACCGCCCTCGTATGGAATATTTGTGTATAACAACATCAAAAGTAACTAACAAAGTATTATCAGGGAGAGGATCAAGAGATTCAATAATAGAGATCATATTGCCGGTGTCCTTTACAAAGGAGGGGAGCTGTTCTGAGATCATACTGCTGGTGTCCTTTACAAAGGAGGGGAGCTGTTCTGAGATCATACTGCTGGTGTCCTTTACAAAGGAGGGGAGCTGTTCTGAGATCATACTGCTGGTGTCCTTTACAAAGGAGGGGAGCGGTTTTCTGAGATCATACTGCTGGTGTCCTTTACCAAGGAGGGGAGCTGTTCTGAGATCATACTGCTGGTGTTCTTTACAAAGGAGGGGAGCTGTTCTGAGATCATACTGCCGGTGTTCTTTACAAAGGAGGGGAGCTGTTCTGAGATCATACTGCCGGTGTTCTTTACAAAGGAGGGGAGCTGTTCTGAGATCATACTGCTGGTGTTCTTTACAAAGGAGGGGAGCTGTTCTGAGATCATACTGCTGGTGTCCTTTACAAAGGAGGGGAGCTGTTCTGAGATCATACTGCTGGTGTCCTTTACAAAGGAGGGGAGCTGTTCTGAGATCATACTGCTGGTGTCCTTTACAAAGGAGGGGAGCGGTTTTCTGAGATCATACTGCTGGTGTCCTTTACCAAGGAGGGGAGCTGTTCTGAGATCATACTGCTGGTGTTCTTTACAAAGGAGGGGAGCTGTTCTGAGATCATACTGCCGGTGTTCTTTACAAAGGAGGGGAGCTGTTCTGAGATCATACTGCCGGTGTTCTTTACAAAGGAGGGGAGCTGTTCTGAGATCATACTGCTGGTGTTCTTTACAAAGGAGGGGAGCTGTTCTGAGATCATACTGCCGGTGTCCTTTACAAAGGAGGGGAGCTGTTCTGAGATCATACTGCCGGTGTTCTTTACAAAGGAGGGGAGCTGTTCTGAGATCATACTGCTGGTGTTCTTTACAAAGGAGGGGAGCTGTTCTGAGATCATACTGCTGGTGTTCTTTACAAAGGAGGGGAGCTGTTCTGAGATCATACTGCCGGTGTTCTTTACAAAGGAGGGGAGCTGTTCTGAGATCATACTGCTGGTGTTCTTTACAAAGGAGGGGAGCTGTTCTGAGATCATACTGCTGGTGTTCTTTACAAAGGAGGGGAGCTGTTCTGAGATCATACTGCTGGTGTCCTTTACAAAGGAGGGGAGCTGTTCTGAGATCATACTGCTGGTGTTCTTTACAAAGGAGGGGAGCTGTTCTGAGATCATACTGCCGGTGTTCTTTACAAAGGAGGGGAGCTGTTCTGAGATCATACTGCCGGTGTCCTTTACAAAGGAGGGGAGCTGTTCTGAGATCATACTGCCGGTGTTCTTTACAAAGGAGGGGAGCTGTTCTGAGATCATACTGCTGGTGTTCTTTACAAAGGAGGGGAGCTGTTCTGAGATCATACTGCTGGTGTTCTTTACAAAGGAGGGGAGCTGTTCTGAGATCATACTGCCGGTGTTCTTTACAAAGGAGGGGAGCTGTTCTGAGATCATACTGCTGGTGTTCTTTACAAAGGAGGGGAGCTGTTCTGAGATCATACTGCCGGTGTCCTTTACAAAGGAGGGGAGCTGTTCTGAGATCATACTGCTGGTGTCCTTTACAAAGGAGGGGAGCTGTTCTGAGATCATACTGCCGGTGTCCTTTACAAAGGAGGGGAGCTGTTCTGAGATCATACTGCCGGTGTCCTTTACAAAGGAGGGGAGCTGTTCTGAGATCATACTGCCGGTGTTCTTTACAAAGGAGGGGAGCTGTTCTGAGATCATACTGCCGGTGTTCTTTACAAAGGAGGGGAGCTGTTCTGAGATCATACTGCTGGTGTTCTTTACAAAGGAGGGGAGCTGTTCTGAGATCATACTGCCGGTGTTCTTTACAAAGGAGGGGAGCTGTTCTGAGATCATACTGCTGGTGTTCTTTACAAAGGAGGGGAGCTGTTCTGAGATCATACTGCTGGTGTTCTTTACAAAGGAGGGGAGCTGTTCTGAGATCATACTGCCAGTGTTCTTTACAAAGGAGGGGAGCTGTTCTGAGATCATACTGCTGGTGTCCTTTACAAAGGAGGGGAGCTGTTCTGAGATCATACTGCTGGTGTTCTTTACAAAGGAGGGGAGCTGTTCTGAGATCATACTGCCGGTGTTCTTTACAAAGGAGGGGAGCTGTTCTGAGATCATACTGCCGGTGTCCTTTACAAAGGAGGGGAGCTGTTCTGAGATCATACTGCCGGTGTTCTTTACAAAGGAGGGGAGCTGTTCTGAGATCATACTGCTGGTGTTCTTTACAAAGGAGGGGAGCTGTTCTGAGATCATACTGCTGGTGTTCTTTACAAAGGAGGGGAGCTGTTCTGAGATCATACTGCCGGTGTTCTTTACAAAGGAGGGGAGCTGTTCTGAGATCATACTGCTGGTGTTCTTTACAAAGGAGGGGAGCTGTTCTGAGATCATACTGCCGGTGTCCTTTACAAAGGAGGGGAGCTGTTCTGAGATCATACTGCTGGTGTCCTTTACAAAGGAGGGGAGCTGTTCTGAGATCATACTGCCGGTGTCCTTTACAAAGGAGGGGAGCTGTTCTGAGATCATACTGCCGGTGTCCTTTACAAAGGAGGGGAGCTGTTCTGAGATCATACTGCCGGTGTCCTTTACAAAGGAGGGGAGCTGTTCTGAGATCATACTGCTGGTGTCCTTTACAAAGGAGGGGAGCTGTTCTGAGATCATACTGCCGGTGTCCTTTACAAAGGAGGGGAGCTGTTCTGAGATCATACTGCTGGTGTCCTTTACAAAGGAGGAGAGCTGTTCTGAGATCATACTGCCGGTGTCCTTTACAAAGGAAGGGAGCTGTTCTGCGAGTGCTCTAATAAAAAAGTCAACAAAAGTTGATAGCGGGGCCGTTACTGCATCAATGCCCGCTACAATAGGGCGCCCTGGAGGTTTTGTAGCAGTCTTGTGTAATTTCGGCAAAGTATAGAAAGTAGCAATTTTATGGTGTTGAATAGCCAAAAAGTCATGTTCTTTTTTGGTTATCTGACCAGAACTTACATACCCATCTAGGACAGTAAAGATGGTGTTCTGAAATTGGGAAGTGGGGTCACTTCTGAGTTTCTTGTAAAATGTGTTGTCAAACAGCTGTCTATGACACTAAATTACATAAACAGCCCTATCCATGAGTACAACCAGCCCACCCTTATCAGCAGGGCGGGTAAGGACTGACGTATTGGATTGTAAATCAAGCAAAGCTTGTTTTTCATCCTTACGTAAATTATGGAAAGATATGTACTCCTGTTTGTTCTTAAGGAGATGAACAACATCTTCTTCAACGAGTCTGCAATACGTCACAATAGAGTGATTGCGATTGGATGGAGGTACAAAATAACTCGTACATCAAAAAGGAGTCGGAGAATGGGCGGCCTACATGTTCAGTAGAAATATCACGATTAGGGAAGCTAAAGTATTCCCTTAAACGGATGTTTCTAAAAAAACGTAAACATGTCTACCTCGAAATCGTTGCACTGAGTTGTAGGCACAAAATATAACCCTTTATTAAGCAAGGAGACATGGGCAGGGCTCAATATCTTGCTTGATAAATTGAAGACACTTAGTCCCGTGGGTTCTGGGACCGCGTGGGTTGGGTGCGGTATCTCGTTGGTGCGCGTGTCCGCGGCCACCTCTACGCTTCCGTCGCCACAGTCTCTCGTTGGATAAAAAACTGCCACTGGAAGCGGATGAGGCGCTGGTTGTAGAGCGTTGGTCAGACGAGGTGGATAGAAGTAAGCGGCATCCCTCCTGCGTCTGTCATGGAGAGGAGGAGCAGGACCTCTTGTCAGGGTTTCTCCAGAAGGGTTAGAATTTCTTGATTTTAAGTTCCTTTATTTCTGTAGACAACTTGTCCTGGAGCGCTTGGTTAGTTTTCATCAGTTCATTGAATATGCCATCATCATTAACAGCTCCTTGCAGAGCTGTGCGTTTCTCTTCAATCGTGTTATCCATTTGAATAAAATCATTGTTCAATTGGTCAACAATTAATGTCATTAAATCAATAGAGCATTTGTTCAGGATGGCACACCAGCGCTCACAGAAATCATCTGTGCGCTGTCCCAATCATGGTTCTTTTTGCCACCTGAGTCCCCGTGGAATAACGCCTTGACGCACATAATCACTAAGTGTGACTATGTGTAGATGCATTCTCATCTGGCGCTTAGATAAGTTTAACAGCTCTTTCGAGAGGTCAGAATTACCCCCCGGCATGTCAAAAAGGGACTCCGATACAATTATCTTATCACGTTCTTTTTGGCTATATTCAAAGTAATCTTGTTTGGGTCTTTGACCAGTGTCAGGAAAATAATTATCATCCGGCATCGTTTAAGAGCATTTTGTCAGTAGGGTGCAGTTTACTGGGTAACAGATTCATCTAGAGGTGAAAGAAACGCACACCTATTTAGGCGAGGTGCTGGCAAGTGGAGTAGAACACTTAAACAATTTAAGGAGAGCCGTACACTCTAGGAGCTCAGACGCAATAATTTAATAACCTAATAACGTTTTGACAGACAAGCTGTCTTCATCGGGGTATAATGACAAACACCAATGACTAGTTTATATAGTGTCAAAGGACACACACACACAGATGTCTGTAATCATGGCCGGGTGTGGCCTGATATCATTGCTTAATTCTCAGATATAAAAATAGCATGCCAAAAACATGAAAGGATAGCATATGATCATAGATATCGTGGCTGAAGCTACTGACACAAACATAATGAAGCACGTGGCTGACCAGATCAACATAATTCATATTAATACAATACTTTCATAAACAACTTCATGTTGCAAAGCATTGAGCAGAGTAGTATGTATTCTCACTCCCCTTATTCTCATAGACTCTTAATGTAAGAGAGAAGATCATGCTCTACCAGAACTCATCTGTTTTTACTTAACATGTGAGTAAGATGGAAAAGACATCCAAATGCAGATCTTGAGGTGGACAACTGAGGTCCATCTGGGCTTTTAACAGAGGATCTCTCTGCATGAACAACAACAACCACTAGTTGCACTGCTTTATGGAGAGAGTGCAGGGGGGGGGGGGGGGTAGAGGGGAAGAGAGGGTGAGAGATATGGAGAAATACATAGAAAGAGGGGGGAAGACATTGCATTGGAGTGATGTAGGGATACAGATACTCCTCTAGACAGAGAGAGAACAGAGCGAGAGAGAGAAATAAAGCAAAATAAAGAGAGAGAGATCCAGTATCTTAGTAAAGGTATACATACTGTCTGAGATCTCCCAGAGCCGTGGAGGAAGGTGGCTGAAGTACTCGTGCTGGAGAGCTGCCTGAGCAGACAGACGGTTCTTTGGGAAGCACTGGAGGAACCTAGAGGCTAACTCCTCAGCATGGTCCACATAGCCCAACCTACAGGGAAGACAGACAGACAGTTAGCATGGTTCACTACCTACGTAACAGAAACAGGGCAGAAGGTAGCCTAGTGGTTAGAGTGCTGGGCCAGTAACTGAACGATTGCTAGTTCAAATCCCCTAGCTGACAAGGTGAAAAATCTGTTGATGTGCCCTTGAGCAAAGCACTGAAACGTAATTGCTCCAGGGTTGCCATTGACAATGGCTGGCTCTGGTGTCTCAGGGGGAATTTCCAATTCACACATACAGTATGTATAATACACACTTGTAAATATAAGCACCCATTACATTCGTCTTCATATTAGAAAGACAACAGACTGTTAGCATGGTCTACACAACCTCCTCTCCCTGGCAGGCCCGTGACACAGGCTGATCCAGTCACCATGAAAAATGAAAGACTTCATCAGAGAGGGTGAATACAGAGGCAGCCTCTCAATTCCCTGTAGGCTTTCATTGAACTGCCCCACGCTCCTGTGCATGTGCGTGCGACGCGTGTGTGTTTGTACGGGGAGGTTCTGAACTCTTGAACCCGCCTCCCATCCAGCACCGAAGGGGAAACAGAAAAAATAACAAAGTACAACCAAGTCAGTCAGTAATTAGGCCTGCAGTCCATTAAATAAACATGATGTTATTCCTCCCTCTGCCGGAGCTACCGAGCTCTGTGTGTGTGTGCATGTACAGTATGTGTGTGTATGTGAAAGAGAGAGAGACCTCTGAGTTCTCATCACAGACCCACCTAATGCCAGGAACTCTGAAGCCCACTCCCACTGTTCCTCCTCCTGTCTCTCCTCCTCTGAGGGAATAGAGCAGATCTCCACTAGTGAACTCAATAGACCCCCTCTGCAGAGAGGAACACAGCTAGCTAACTCCAGCAGGGCCTTCTTCTCCCTTCATTTTCACCACAGATGTTGGATGTTGAACTCAATGTAAAAATGGGTAGGTTCCCATTTTAAACGAAACATAACTTTTGAGGCTTAAGGGTGGACGTGAAAATACTGCCCCTATCCCAAACAGGTTAAGGGTGTGGTAATGCAGGAATGATTACTACAGGTCACTGTGTGATTGATCTAGAACATACTGTATTATCAGAAGGTGTGGTGTACGTTTACAAGTCAGGTTTTAGCATGACAGAAAAAGGTAAAAAATCCCATCAGTCATTGCTAATTTGACCTGATAAAAGGTGTTACAGTCTGAGCAACAACAGAGCCAGAAACAAAGGAACAAACAGGTATAACTGACTGAGTGAACTTCACCTCGATATAAAAGCCTTAGAAAACAAAGGGCTTATGTTGCTGATATAGGTGTGCATTCCTGCCTGCTAATGCTGTCAGCTAGCCTGAGCGGGAAGATTTACTCGGCTAGCTAGCTAGGTCAGATGCTACGAGTAAACAAGCACACATCTGTGATTGATATCTCCTCTGACAATCAAACATCCCGGGTCGACGGGACGTTCACAGCGGAAAGAAGCATTCCATCTTCAGAGCAAGACGCCATTTCATGTCGTCATGTTTTTCCATGAGGAAACCACAGCCGGGACCTGGGAGGGCAGAAAGCATGAGTACATGTGTGTGTGTGTGTGTGCACATGTGTGTGTGTGTCTGTGAGAGTGTATTTATGTGTGTGTGTGTGTGTGTGTGTGTGTGTGTGTGTGTGTGTGTGTGTGTGTGTGTGTGTGTGTGTGTGTGTGTGTGTGTGTGTGTGTGTGTGTGTGTGTGTGTGTGACTACAGGCAGTAACACCTGCTTCCCCCACCACTATGCCATGGTTATAACTAAGGCAAGGCACGGCAGCACTGCAGGACCTTTCAACAGCACCCAACACGGCTAGCAACCAAACACTATTTTGGAACAAGTCTTTGTGGCTGTGTCAAAACATATGTCCCTGCAAGACCCAACAGCAGTCCAGGAGAGCTGCTTGCCTTTCAGCATGTGTGAGTCATTGTGGATGAGGGTACTATTGCACAAAGAGATATGTGAGAGCAGAACGGATCTACACACTGACAAGCTCTGTCTGGCATGCAACCCCACCGTCAGCCGAGCTACTTTCAAAGACTCTGCTGGCTAATAAAGTGCTGAACACAGGGCTATATGGGTTATACAAGCTGTACTGAACATACAGTCAATGTAAACAGGGGGGGGGTAGTCTTACCATTACAAAAACACACAAGCACTTCCGAAACCGTTAAACTGAGGAATGCCAGCATGCCGTGTGCTCTGACCCTTACATGTTATTCGCATGCGATGCCTGTGAATGTCTGATCTGATCCAACAAACCATAGAAGGAGAAAACTACCCCAGCTATCCATGTCAGAGTAGTAGTGAGGTGGGTACGGGGCACAGGGAGAGGGAGAAGGGGAGAGATAGGAGGAGGGAGAGAGAGAGGAAGAGGGAGAGCTCTCAGTGCAAGGAGAAGAAAGAGAGAGAGGAATTGGGAGGAGGAGAGAGAGAGGAATTGGGAGGGGGAGAGAGAAAGAGGAATTGGGAGGGGGAGAGAGAGAGAGAGGAATTGGAAGAGGGAGTGAGAGAGAGAGATGAATTGGGAGGGGAGAGAGAGAGGAATTGAGAGGGGGAGAGAGATAGGAATTGGAAGACGGAAGACGGAGGGAGAGAGAGAGGGGAATTGGGAGGGGAGAGAAAGTGGAATTGGAAGAGGGAGTGAGAGAGAGGAATTGGGAGGGGAGAGAGAGAGGAATTGGAAGAGGGAGGGAGAGATAGAGGAATTGGGAGGGGAGAGAGAGAGGAATTGAGAGGGGGAGAGAGAGAGGAATTGGGAGGGGGAGAGAGATGCATGTGTTCATATCAACTTCATCAGGACCTGGCACAGTATAAAAGGAGGGGGAAGAAGCAGCCGTCATTAACATTCCTCCCAGTTTCTTTCTTCACATATTTATTTCCTCATAGACTGGCTGGGGTCCAAGGGGAAGAGGGGAGAATGGGGCAGGGGCTAGAGTGGCTAGGCAGGGGGGGTGGAGTGTAGTGGAGCAGGGCCGGGGGGACATACAGATAGACACGGAGAGGAGCCAGGGACAGACAGACAGACTGTGTGAACTAGAGCGTTCAGCATGCCCATCCTGAGGGGTCAGACATAGAGGGCATGGGAAACGGCAGTC
Source organism: Salvelinus alpinus (assembly GCF_045679555.1). Lineage (NCBI taxonomy): Eukaryota > Metazoa > Chordata > Actinopteri > Salmoniformes > Salmonidae > Salvelinus > Salvelinus alpinus. Next base: position 39,553,355 of record NC_092089.1, on the reverse strand, counting down.
ATTCCTCTAAGGTTAGTCTGTCTGTCAGTCAGTCTGTTTCTCAGGTCAGTCTGTCTGTCAGTCAGTCTGTTACTGAGGCTCCACTGCTCTGGCTACACTATCAACTGGCTGACTTTCTGACTCTCACTACTACAGTATCTCTCTCACTACTACAGTATCTCTCTCACTACTACAGTATCTCTCTCACAGACTGAGAGAAAATCTACACATACTGTACTTGTAGACACACACACACACACACACACACACACACACACACACACACACACACACACACACACACACACACACACACACACACACACACACACACACACACACACACACACACACACACACACACACACACACACACACAGACACACACACACAAACTGATAAACATACAATGTACTGCCGCTCTCTTTCTCTCTTGTTTTGAGCCATCAATCAAATGTTATTTTATATTCATCTGAAAAAGGAAATTGTGATACTGCGAGAGAGAATATGGAACCTTGACTTTTAACCCCTTGGCCATGGTCAATGTGGTCACTACAGAGGCCAAGAGTTCTCAGCACTGAGCCAGACCAGAATACTGTGAGACATTATGCGTATCTGTGACCAAATCATCAAGTCACCCTGTCTCTGCCTGTCCCCACAGGCTCCTGATGAGTGCCAGGGGCAGAGGGTGGTCCACATCTGGAATGCCCCCTGTGCCCTTTCCTGCCATCTGTGTCAGGGCTGACTGCTCTGGTGGCACGACACCAGTGGCATGACCCCGATCTGGGTGCCCCAACTTAAACCAGATGAACCCTGGGAAGAGTGTGTGAGCTGTCTGTAGGTCTAGACGTCCCGAGGGTAGAGAGCTGAGAGGAAGCACACACACACGCACGCACGCACGCACGCACGCACGCACGCACGCACGCACGCACGCACGCACACACACACACACACACACACACACACACACACACACACACACACACACACACACACACACACACACACACACACCACACACACACACACACACACACACACACACACACACAAACACACACACACACACAAACACACACACACACACTGGACAACAGCCATCTCTAACTGGGCTACTAATGTCTGTTAGGGGACCAGAACAGTCTCAGGGTTCTTCTGTATCGAGGGCTCAGGGAGAGAAAAGAGAGGGATGTATGGATGGAGTGATGGGGGGTTGGCGGTCTGGAGCGTATTGCCCTTGGGCACTTTCACAGACAGGAAGAGCACAAAAGTGGGTCTGTAGGAAAATGGCCCTCTGACCTGGCATACAAAATGGCCCTCTGACCATGCATACACATATGAATAGGCGCAAACACACACACAGACACACACACACACACACACACACACACACACACACACACACACACACACACACACACACACACACACACACACACACACACACACACACACACACACACACACACACACATTTTATGTGACAAAAACAGTACACTTACTTATTCCATGCTTGTCTGAGCTTCTTGGAACTGTAGACAGTAAAGCTGTCTGAATGGGTAAAGACACAGAGACAATAGAAACATGTTCATATTCATCATCAGGACACATTTGTGAAGTTTTACAACAAATGTTTCATTGTACAGTATGTGATTTAACAAGAGGTGATGCTTGCAACGCCAGGATAGTGGGTTCGATTCCCAGGGCCACCGTACTTAAAATGTATGCACGCATAACTGTAAGTCGCTTTGGATAAAAGCATCTAATAAATGGCACTATTATTGTATATTAAAAGTGTGTGTGTGTGTGTGTGTGTGTGTGTGTGTGTGTGTGTGTGTGTGTGTGTGTGTGTGTGTGTGTGTGTGTGTGTGTGTGTGTGTGTGTGTGTCTACGGTATGAATGGCTAGGTGTATGTGTGTGAGTGCACCTCTGACAGCTCGACTCCCTCGTCCAAAACCTCTGTGTGGAGACCTCTGTTTTCAGACTAACACTGTAACTGCCAACCTCCAGGACTAGACTGGGGGCATGGGGGCAGAGAGACAGCTAGACAGCCAACCACGGGTTAGGGAGAGGGGGAGAGGGGAGAGAGAGAGTAGCCACTGTTCCACTGCTAGACAGAGGGGGAGAGACATACGGAATAGCTACAGTTTGAGTTAAGGAGTTATTGAGTGGGGAGGATAGAGAGATGGTAAGACTGTTCCAGAGTCAGGGATTGGGCATATATGAGGGAGAGTTGTTTTGATATCCAGATTACTCCTGTCTTTCTCAAATGTCTGATATACTGTGGTTATACTAAATATCCTCCAGCCCATCGTAAAGCACCAAGGCCCTGGGCCAAGGTCAGGCTAAGTGTCATGGCTGTCTACGTTTCAAACCTAAACGGCTGCGCTGCGAACACCAGAGTGAAAAACCAGGGCTGTAAACATGGCTGTGAATTATTGAAAGTAACGCTGAGAATGTGAAGAATCATAAACAACGTGCTGATACCATCTCTGTGTTTGATTTCATGTCTGGAAACTGATTACAGTTCAGGAGGAAGACTAAAACATGGTCAGATTGAGAAGCTCTCAGTGAGGTAGGATATATTCAGAGGGATAGAGTGAGACAACACTGTCCTCTGGTTGTGGGAAGATATAACTACACCCAGTGTTAACTTTCTTCTGATAAAGCATTTTCCCAGCTCCATCTGTTACGTGCTAATGATCACTTTGTGGTTGAGTGATGGTGACATTGAGAGGGTTGAAACAGCTGTTTAGATTAGATCATTGCGACATTGGACATCCCCTTAGAGCAAAAATAAGAAAATAAAAGATTTTCTCTATCCCGGGATTCAGTCAAAAGATTGTTCACCTTATGGAGGAAACAGGTAGCTTGGAGGGACACTTATTAAGAGAGGAAGGTGGTCTTGCATTGGACATCTGAGCAGGCAACTGCCTCAATTGCTGATAATAAAATTGTGTATTGTGTGTGTACCTATTGTCATGCAGAGATTGTACACTGATCTGGTACACTGAAGCCAGGTCTGTCTGGATGACAGGAGCAGCAGGACAGAACAGTGTGTGTTGCTCACACAGCTGCCCACGGCAGCAGGACGACATAGAACTATGGCCAACCACAGCCATGGCCACAGGACATGCGATTAGGTGTGTGTGTGTGCGTTTCACACCCCAGTTCCTCTGTAATTGGTCACAGGAGATACAACTAGACACGCCACTCACATCATGGTACCCCTGCTCTCCCTCTGTCCCTCTTCTTCTCCCTCCATCATCCTCTCTCTGTCACTCCTCTAATTCCCCCTCTATCTCTCTGTGTGTTCCAGCATGCCAACACTAATCTGCGAGCACCGTCCAGTCTGTTTCTAATGAGCTCCCAGAGGGCAGCAGCAGTAGCCCTAGTCTGGCACAGCGATGGTACGGCTGGCTCACAGGCCTGCCTGGACTGTGTGAACTACAGAGGCATGCCTCCAAGGTTTACAAAGTAGAACTGGAGTCAAAGTCTGGTTCTGACTGTTGGACCTATTTTGGTGTGTGTGTGTGTGTGTGTGTGTGTGTGTGTGTGTGTGTGTGTGTGTGTGTGTGTGTGTGTGTGCGTGCGTGCGTGCGTGCGTGCGTGCGTGCGTGCGTGCGTGCGTGCGTGCGTGCGTGCGTGCGTGCGTGTGCTCCTCACCTGGTTTGAAGTGGGGCAGGGAGTGGACCCCTGGCCAGGTATCCTCACATGGGGTGCCTAGGACCTGAAAGAAGGAGGGAGACAGAAGGAGAGAGAATAAGAGATGGAGAAGAAATGCATCAGACAACCACACGCTGTGTCCATACCAACACATTCATATTTCAACAACACAATTGGGCCACAGAGAAAAGAAAAGAGAAGACCGTCTCATAGAGAAAACATTTCATTTCTATGACCAAAGAGGAACCTCTGAATCACTAAGGTCCTAAACAATGACCACATTTACATGCGCACAGTATTCCGGATAGTAGGTTATATCCCGCTTAAGGTCTTATTCGTGATAAGCTGTTTACATGTATCTTTGATATCCCGCTCATGAGTATCCCTGTATCTATGAATAAACAGAATATTCCTAATGGGATTTCATATGGGTTAAATGGTATAGTAACTGAAATATGTACACTCACTGTAACCTCTCATATGTAGAGTAATTACATTTTTTTAATATATTTGTTAATTGAATATTTAAAACATACAATGTACTTGCAGTGAAGCCGCTCAACAACTACATCACATTAGTCATCTGACAGCCTCCCATCCAGAGAGACACACAGAAACAACCAGGGTCAACGCTCAAGGGCACATCGACAGAGAAACAACCAGGGTCAACGCTCAAGGGCACATCGACAGATCTCCCACCAGCCCTCCAAGATCCCCCCCCCCCCCCCCCCACAGTTCCCCAAGAGCTGCCCCTCAACCATCCAAGACCCCCCCACAACCCCCTCCAAGAGAAAATTAATAAATAATTACAATAATTCCATTCGCCATCCCCCCCAAAAAACAAAAGACATCAAGGACAACAAAAATCATAACAGCGAGGCCAACTGAATATGTTTGAGTGCATATATGGCACTATTTACATGTGTGTGTCCGTGTATGTGCACATATGTGCATTTGAGAGTGTGTGTATATTGCATGTGTACAAACACCTGCACGGCATCAGCCTCAGGCAAACAGGCATTAACTGTAACAACACTGCCCCTCAGTGTCATTCAAATGTACTTTTTGTTACGTTTTATTTTGACTTTATTTTTTACAACTTTTATCTTTGACTGTCATTCTATCCCCCGCCCAGCAACTCCACTCCCACTTGTCTCCAATTCCACATCTCAACCCTCAGTTTCCCTCAGCCCATCCCACCTATCTCTGCTGGCCACCCTCTTCGGATTTATATGTGAAATATAATATTATCTCCTGCAGAATTATGCATTTCTTTCAGAGAAATTATACAACATATGTCTCAGGAACAGGAGTGGAGAAAAAGTATTTCTTACTGTCACTATCTCAACCACATACAATATGCACTCAAGTCTAATTAGAAATGTGTTTTGTCGTTTTCTCAGCTTTTCATTTCCTTAAAACAGGTCACACTGATGACATTTGGACATTTTGCACAGGACCAATCTTTCCACCGTTTTGGAGTTATTCCGTTTTCTCCCCAGTCCCTAAACAAAACAGACAACTTTACCGGTGTTAACTAGATTACTAAATCCTTCTATCAATGTAAGACACTATTCTGGTCAGCACCACTTTATTTAGTCCTCTGGGGCAATAAGTTATGGCAGAAGAGAAGCTGCATGTATCAAACTACAGTTGACACGGCCTACCAAATGTCAGAAATATGAATACATCATCCCACAACACCATTGATATGTGAAACTGAGCCTGCACAGACCACAGAAACAACAGTAAATGGGATAAGATGTTTACATGCCACAGTACCCCATACCCGTCATTCGGGTTTGGCCGGGGTAGGCCGTCATTGTAAATAAGAATTTGTTCTTAACTAATTTGCCTAGTTAAATAAAGGTTCAATATAAACATTTAAAATCCCAGGCATTTTATCCGATGTTTTCATAACCGGTACACAAGCTTTTTCTGTGTTATTGTAAACAGGATATGATGTTTATATGTGTCACGCCCTGACCGTAGAGAGCTTTTTATGTCTCTATTTTGGTTTGGTCAGGGTGTGATTTGGGTGGGCATTCTATGTTCCGTTTTCTATGATTTGTATTTCTGTGTGTTTGGCCGGGTGTGGTTCTCAATCAGAGGCAGCTGTCTATCGTTGTCTCTGATTGAGAACCATACTTAGGTTGCCTTTTCCCACCTGTATTTGTGGGTAGTTGTTTTCTGTTTTGTGTCTGCACCAGACAGAACTGTTTTCGTGTTCTATTTTTTGGTATTTAGTGCCATCCATCATTCCTTCACTTCTGACCAGTTTCACAGTCCCTGCCGATGAAAAACATCCCCACAGCATGATGCTGCCACCACCATGCTTCACTGTGGGGATTGGGTTCTCGAGGTGATGAGAGGTGTTGGGTTTGCTCCAGACATAGCGTTTTCCTTGATGGCCAAAAAGCTAAATTTTAGTCTCATTTGACCAGAGTATCTTCTTCCATATGTTTGGGGAGTCTCAAATCAAATCAAATTGTATTTGTCACATACACATGGTTAGCAGATGTTAATACGAGTGTAGCGAAATGCTTGAACTTCTAGTTCCCATATGCCTTTTGGCGTACACCAAACATGTTTGCTTATTTTTTCTTTAAGCAATGGCTTTTTTTCTGGCCACTCTTCCGTAAAGCCCAGCTCTGTGGAGTGTACAGCTTAAAGTGGTCCTATGGACAGATACTCCAATCTCCGCTGCAGAGCTTTGCAACTCCTTCAGGGTTATCTTTGGTCTCTTTGCTGCCTCTCTGATTAATGCCCTCCTTGCCTGGTCCGTGAGTTTTGGTTGGCGGCCCTCTCATGGCAGGTTTGTTGTGGTGCCATATTCTTTCCATTTTTTAATAATGGATTTAATGGTGCTCCGTGGGATGTTCAAAGTTTCTGATATTTTTTTGAAACCCAACCCTGATCTGTACTTCTTCACAACTTTGTCCCTGACCAGTTTGGAGAGCTCCTTGGTCTTCATGGTGCCACTTGCTTGGTGGTGCCCCTTGCTTAGTGGTGTTGCAGACTCTGGGGCCTTTCAGAACAGGTGTATATATACTGAGATCATGTGACAGATCATGCGACACTTAGATTGCACACAGGTGGACTTTATTTGACTAATTATGTGACTTCTGAAGGTAATTGGTTGCACCAGATTTTATTTCGGGGCTTCATAGCAAAGGGGGTGAATACATACAGTTGAAGTCGGAAGTTTACATACATTTAGGTTGGAGTCATTAAAACTCGTTTTAACCACTCCACACATTTCTTGTTAACAAAGTCTATTTTTAGCAAGTCGGTTAGGACATCTACTCTATGCATGACACAAGTCATTTTCCCAACAATTGTTGACAGATTATTTCACTTATCATTCACTGTATCACAATTCCAGTGGGTCAGACATTTACATACACTAAGTTGACTGTGCCTTTAAACAGCTTGGAAAATTCCAGAAAATGATGTCATGGCTTTAGAAGCTTCGGATAGGCTAATTGACATCATTTGAGTCAATTGGAGGTGTACCTGTGGATGTATTTCAAGGCCTACCTTCAAACTCAGTGCCTCTTTGCTTGACATCATGGGACAATCTAAAGAAATCAGCCAAGACCTCAGAAAAACAATTGTAGACCTCCACAAGTCTGGTTCATCCTTGGGAGAAATTTCCAAACGCCTGAAGGTACCACGTTCATCTGTACAAACAATAGTAAGCAAGTATAAACACCATGGGGCCACGCAGCCGTCATACCGCTGAGGAAGGAGACACGTTCTGTCTCCTAGAGATGAAAGTACTTTGGTGCGAAAAGTGCAAATCAATCCCAGAACAACAGCAAAATAACTTGTGAAGATGCTGGAGGAAACCGGTACAAAAGTATCTATATCCACAGTAAAACGAGTCCTATATCGACATAACTTGAAAGGCCGCTCAGCAAGGAAGAAGCCACTGCTCCAAATCTGCCATAAAAAAAGCCAGACTATGGTTTGCAACTGCACATGGGGACAAAGATTGTACATTTTGGAGAAATGTCCTCTGGTCTGATGAAACAAAAATAAAACTGTTTGGCCATAATGACCATCATTATGTTTGGAGGAAAAAGGGGGAGGCTTGCAAGCCGAAGAACACCATCCCAACCGTGAAGGACGGGGGTGGTAGCATCATGTTGTGGGGGTGCTTTGCTGCAGGAGGGTCTGGTGCACTTCACAAAATAGATGGCATCATGAGGTAGGAAAATTATGTGGATATATTGAAGCAACATCAGTCAGGAAGTTAAAGCTTGGTCGCAAATGGGTCTTCCAAATAGACAATGACCTCAAGCATACTTCCAAAGTTGTGGCAAAATGGCTTAAGGAAAACAAAGTCAAGGTATTGGAGTGGCCATCACAAAACCCTGACCTCAATCATATAGAAAATTTTTGGGCAGAACTGAAAAAGCGTGTGTGAGGAAGGAGGCCTACAAACCTGACTCAGTTACACCAGCTCTGTCAGGAGGAATGGGCCAAAATTCATCCAACCTTTTGTGGGAAGCTTGTGGTAAGGCTACCCGAAACGTTTGACCCAAGTTAAACAATTTAAAGGCAATGCTACCAAATACAAATTGAGTGTATGCAAACTTCTGACCCACTGGGAATGTGATGAAAGAAATAAAAGCTGAAACAAATCATTCTCTCTAGCATTATCCTGACATTTCACATTCTTAAAATAAAGTGGTGATCCTAACTGACCTAAGACAGGGAATTTTTACTAGGATTAAATGTCAGGAATTGTGAAAAACTGAGTTTAAATGTATTTGGCTAAGGTGTATGTAAACCTCTGACTTCAACTGTATGAACGCACCACTTTTTCATTTTTTAAAGAAGTTATTTTTCACTTCACTTCACCAATTTGGACTATTTTGTGTATGTCCATTACATGAAATCCAAATAAAAATCTATTTATA